>NW_027415258.1:0-7757 GCF_964106895.1 Numenius arquata
CCCAAAGTCACCCCCCGGCCCCCCCCGAGCTTCCCCACCGATGGTGAGCTTTGGCGGGGGGGGGGGGAACTGTAAATCTGGGGGTTGCTGACCCAGACCTGGCCCCCCCCCCATTATCCCACAGAGGAGCCGGCCGAGCCCACCCTGCCGGAGGTCCTGGCCACCATCGAGGGCAAGTTTGGCCACTTCCAGCCCCGCATCCAGGTGGAGCGGGACCAGGAGGACCCCCAGGGGGTCCGTGCCCTCTTCCTTCGAGGTGGGTCTTGGGGACACCCCCCCCACCCCAGGGAATGTCATCGTGTGCCCGTTGTGTCGTCCCCCCCCCCGCCAGCACCCTTGGAAATGGATGAAATGGAGGAAATGGGAGGAAATGGGATGGCTCCAAGTTGTGCCGGCGCTTGGGAGGGGAATGGCCATTTTTTTTGGGGGGGGGGGTAATTTATGGGTGACACTGAGCTGGGGGGGGGGGCGGTGACACCCCCGAAGGATGGGGGTGGCATCCAGAGGGGGACCTGGAGAGGTGGCCCCCCCCCCCCGTGTGACCCTCGTCAGGTCAAGGGCAGGGTCCTCTGTGTGTGTGTGTCCCCCAGTGTGTCCCCCCCAACTCCGGGGGGGGGGGGGGGGGGCGGATTCTGCCCCTCTGCTCTGCTCTGGGGACATCCCCCCCCCCCCAAAGTGCTGCCCCCCCCCGGCTCTTTCCCCAGGCTGGAAGATGGAGGAGGAGATGCTGGGGGTCCTGAGCCAGTGCCTGCCCCCCCTGGCCGGCCTGCAGGCAGTGCAGTGAGTGCGGGCAGGGATGGGGGGGGGACACGACACACACCGGTAGCCCCCCCCCGCCGCCCCCAACTCCGTGGCGGAGGGTCCTGATGTCATTCCCTCTGTCTGTGTGTCCCCCCCCCCATTCCATCAGCCTCTGGAAGGTCGGGCTGACGGAGCGGCTGCTCCCGGCGCTGGGGGCCCTGCTGGCGCGTTGCCCCCGCCTCCGGTATGTGGGTGCTCCCTCGTTATCGCTAATTAACGAATTGGGGGGGGGGGGCGTTGCCAGGGAGGATCGTTAATGACATTTTTTTGGGGGGGGGTGGGGGGGGGGGCATCTTTCCTCCCCAGGACGCTCAGCCTGGAGGGGAGCCCCTTGCCCGAACTCGCCATCCCCACGCTGATGGGGAGCGACAGCACGTGAGTCGGGGCCGGGGGGCCGGGGGGGGGTCCCGGGACCCCCATGACACCCCCATGGGACCCCCAGTGTCCCCCCCCCACAGGCTGACCCACCTGGGGGGGGTCACTGGGGGTCCCATGGGGGTCCCAGTGACATCCCCCCTTCCCCGCCTGTCCCCCTCAGAGGCTGACCCACCTGGGGGGGGGTCCCGGGACCCCCATGAGACCCCCATGGGACCCCCAGTGGCCCCCCCCTCCCTGCCTGTCCCCCCCACAGGCTGACCCACCCGGGGGGGGGGGTCCCGGGACCCCCATGAGACCCCCATGGGACCCCCAGTGACCCCCCCCCCCCCCAGGCTGACCCACCTCTCACTGTGCCACAGCGACATCGGGGCTGGGGGGGGCCTGGGACCCTCATGGGACCCCCAATGACACCCCCCCAGCCTGTCCCCCCCCCAGGCTGACCTACCTCTCACTGCGCCACAGTGACAATGGGGACAGGGGGGTCCCAGGACCCCCATGAGACTCCCATGAGACCCCCAGTGACACACACCCCCTGTCCTGTCCCCCCCCCCACAGGCTGACCCACCCGGGGGGGGGGTCCCAAGACCCTCATGAGACCCCTATGGGACACCCAGTGACAACCCCCCCCGCCAGGCTGACCCACCTCTTGCTGTGCCACAGTGACAACAGGGACGGGGGGGTCCCAGGACCCCCATGAGACCCCCAGTGACTCCTCCCTGCAACAGGCTGACCCACCCGGGGGGGGGGTCACTGGGGGTCCCATGGGGGTCCCAGTGACATCCCCCCTTCCCCACCTGTCCCCCCCCCGCCCCAGGCTGACCCCCCTCTCACTGCACCACAGCGCCAATGGGGATAGAGGGGGTTCCGGGACCCCCATGGGACCCCCAGTGACACCCCCCCCCCGTCCTGTTTCCCCCCCCCCCCCACAGGCTGACCCACCTCTCGCTGCGCCACAGCGACCTCGGGGACGGGGGGGCCCGGCTGGTGGGGCAGAACTTGGCCCCCCCCAACCGCAGCCTGGTCTCCCTCGTCCTCAGCTTCAACCACATCTCGGACCTGGGGGCTGCTGACATCGCCCAGGTGGGCGATGGGGGGGGGGGGAGAAAGGGGGGGGGTCTGGGGGGGGGGGCAACTGGATGCCCACCACCCTGATATCCCCCCCCCCTTTTTGCCCCCCAACCCCCCCCCAGGGCTTGCGCTTGAACCGCTCCCTGCTCTCCCTCTCCCTGGCCAACAACGACATCGGGGACGCGGGGGCCACCAGCCTGGCCCAGGTGGGTGCCCCCCCCCCCCCCCAACACTGGGGGGATTTTGGGGGGTGCGGGGGCTCGGGTCGGACCCTCCCCTCACCCCCCCCCCCCCCCCCCCAAAATCCCAGGTCCTGGCCCCCTTCACCCTGACCCACGCCGAGGTGGTGGAGCGGAGGCGGCTGCTTTTGGGACGCACCCCCACGGTGAGACACCCCCCTTCTACCCCCCCCCCCTCTATTTTGACCCCCACCTTCAGGAAAAGGTTGGAAGGTCCTGGGGGGGGGGGGAAATGCACCCTGAGCCCCCCCACCCCCGCCACACTTTGCCCCCCCCAGATCCCAAAAGAGAGCGAGGGCCAGAGCGAGCATCGCTCCAGCCTGCGCGGCGGGGGGGGGCCCGACAAACTGCTCCCACCCAAGTTGGGCAAAATCCCAGCCAAGAAGAAGGTGAGGAGGCGGGAGGGGACAGGGGTGGGGGGAGGACAATTCCCCCCCTCCCATAAGGTGTCCCCAGCCTTTAGGGTGCCTCAGTTTCCCCATCCCTGGAGGGGGGATGCAGGGGGGGGGGGGGTGTCCCCCCAAGCGCTGCCCCATCCCTTGCAGGAGCCGCTGCGGAAGGAGGAGGTCCGGCAGCCTAAGAAGGGTGAGTGGGGGTCCGAGGGGTCTGGGGGGGGGGGCAAGGGGTCTGGGGGGGGGGTGGTGGGTGTCTAAGGTGTCTGGGGGGGGGCACAGGGCAGGGGGGGGGGTGTCTCACCTCCCTCCCACCCCCTGCAGCGCCGGAGCCCAGAGCCACCCGTAGCAGAGACATGAAACCCAGCGGGCAGGAGAAGCTGAGCCCAGAGGTGGGGGGGCGGGAGGGGACACACATCGTTGGGGGGGGGGGGGGGTCCCTAACCCTTGGTGGTGGTGGGGGGGTCCCCACAACCCCTCATGGCCCCTGCCCCCCCCCCCCAAGGTGCCGGATCCGGGGGAGCCGCTGCACCCGCTCCTGGAAGAGCCCAGGCAGCACCAGGGCAGCCTCGTCCTGCCGGGGAACCGGGCGCTCCTCAACCTCAACCTGAGCTGTGAGTCTTGTCGTCCCCCCCCCGGTCCTCCGTCCCCTGTCCCCCCCAACTTGTCCCCGACCCTCCCCCTGTTTCTTCTCCACCCCCCCAACAACAGACAACCGCATCACCCAGCGGGGCCTGGGCGCCTTCCTGGCGGCGCTGGAGGGGCAGCAGCGGGTGAAGAAGCCCAAGGTGCCCGGGCAGCAGGGGCTGCTGCGCCTCTCCCTGCAGGTGAGACGGGGGGGACCGTGGGGCTGGCATCGGTGTGGGGCTGGCATCACCGTGGGGCTGGCATCAGTGTGGGGCTGGCATCACCGTGGGGCTGGCATCGCCACTGGGCACACAGCAGGGCTGGCAGTGCCACCAGGGACACGGTGGGGCTGGCATCGCCGTGGGGCTGGCATCACCACCAGGCATATGGTGGGGCATTGCCGTGGGGCTGGCATCGGCGTGGGGCTGGCATCGCCACTGGGCACACAGCAGGGCTGGCAGTGCCACCAGGGACACGGTGGGGCTGGCATTGCCATGGGGCTGGCATCATCACCAGGCGCATGGTGGGGCATTGCCGTGGGGCTGGCATCGGTGTGGGGCTGGCATCGCCACTGGGCACACAGCAGGGCTGGCAGTGCCACCAGGGACACGGTGGGGCTGGCATCGCCGTGGGGCTGGCATCACCACCAGGCATATGGTGGGGCATTGCCGTGGGGCTGGCATCGGCGTGGGGCTGGCATCGCCACTGGGCACACAGCAGGGCTGGCAGTGCCACCAGGGACACGGTGGGGCTGGCATTGCCGTGGGGCTGGCATCACCACCAGGCGCATGGTGGGGCATTGCCGTGGGGCTGGCATCGGCGTGGGGCTGGCATCGCCACTGGGCACACAGCAGGGCTGACAGTGCCACCAGGGACACGGTGGGGCTGGCATTGCCATGGGGCTGGCATCACCATGGGGCTGGCATCACCACCAGGCACATGGTGGGGCATTGCCGTGGGGCTGGTATCAGTGTGGGGCCAGCATTGCCATGGGGCCAGCATTGCCATGGGGCTGGCATCACTGTGGGGCTGGCACTGCCGTGGGGCTGGCATTGCCATGGGGCACACGGCAGGACTGGCACCGCTGTGGGGCTGGCACCGCCGTGGGGCTAGCATTGCTGTGGGGCACACGGCAGGACTGGCACCGCCGTGGGGCTGGCATTGCCGTGGGGCACACGGCAGGATTGGTACCGCCGTGGGGCTGGCACCGCCATGGGGCTGGCATTGCCATGGGGCACACGGCAGGACTGGCACCACTGTGGGGCTGGCATCACTGTGGGGCTAGCATTGCCGTGGGGCACACGGCAGGACTGGCATTGCCATGGGGCTGGCATCACTGTGGGGCACATGGCAGAACTGGCACCGCTGTGGGGCTGGCATTGCCATGGGGCACATGGCAGGACTGGCACTGCCGTGGGGCTGGCATCACTGTAGGGCTGGCATCACCATGGGGCACAGGGCAGGGCTGGCACTGCTGTGGGGCTGGCACCGCCATGGGGCTAGCATTGCTGTGGGGCACACGGCAGGACTGGCACCGCCATGGGGCTGGCATTGCCATGGGGCACACGGCAGGACTGGCACCGCTGTGGGGCTGGCACCGCCGTGGGGCTAGCATTGCTGTGGGGCACACGGCAGGACTGGCACCGCCGTGGGGCTGGCATTGCCGTGGGGCACACGGCAGGATTGGTACCGCCGTGGGGCTGGCACCGCCATGGGGCTGGCATTGCCGTGGGGCACACAGCAGGACTGGCACCACCGTGGGGCTGGCACCGCCATGGGGCTGGCATTGCCATGGGGCACACGGCAGGATTGGTACTGCCATGGGGCTGGCATTGCCATGGGGCACACGGCAGGACTGGCACCGCTGTGGGGCTGGCACCGCCGTGGGGCTAGCATTGCCGTGGGGCACATGGCAGGACTGGCACCGCTGTGGGGCTGGCACCGCCGTGGGGCTGGCATTGCCATGGGGCACACGGCAGGACTGGCACCGCTGTGGGGCTGGCACCGCCGTGGGGCTAGCATTGCTGTGGGGCACACGGCAGGACTGGCACCGCTGTGGGGCTGGCATTGCCGTGGGGCACACGGCAGGACTGGCACCACTGTGGGGCTGGCATCACTGTGGGGCTTGCATTGCCGTGGGGCACACGGCAGGACTGGCACCGCCGTGGGGCTGGCATTGCTGTGGGGCACACGGCAGGACTGGCACTGCTGTGGGGCTGGCACCGCCGTGGGGCTGGCATTGCCGTGGGGCACACGGCAGGATTGGCATTGCCATGGGGCTGGCATCACTGTGGGGCACATGGCAGGACTGGCACGGCCATGGGGCTGGCATCACTGTGGGGCACATGGCAGGACTGGCACCACTGTGGGGCTGGCACCGCCGTGGGGCTGGCATTGCCGTGGGGCACACGGCAGGACAGGCACCGCTGTGGGGCTGGCACCGCCGTGGGGCTAGCATTGCTGTGGGGCACACAGCAGGACTGGCACCGCCGTGGGGCTGGCATTGCCGTGGGGCACACGGCAGGACTGGCACCACTGTGGGGCTGGCACCGCTGTGGGGCTGGCATCGCCGTGGGGCACAGGGCAGGGCTGGCACCACTGTGGGGCTGGCACCGCCGTGGGGCTGGCATTGCCATGGGGCACAGGGCAGGGCTGGCACCGCTGTGGGGCTGGCACCGCCGTGGGGCTAGCATTGCTGTGGGGCACACGGCAGGACTGGCACCGCCGTGGGGCTGGCACCGCCGTGGGGCTGGCATTGCCGTGGGGCACAGGGCAGGACTGGCACCGCCGTGGGGCTGGCACCGCCGCCGTCCCAGCCTGACGCCCCCCTTTCTCCCCCCCCCCGCAGAAGAACCGCATCCCCCCCACCAGCCCGGGGCTGGGGCGGCTCCGGGAGCTGCTGCCCCCCCAGGACCCGCCGCCCGGAGCCCGGGAGGAGGAGCAGGAACCGGGCCCGTAACACGGTCCCCGGGCGGGGGGGGGGGCCCACAGACACCCCCCCCCCCCAGGGTGACCTCGCTCTTTGCCTTTACTCTAAAAAAACCCCCAAATTCTCCAAAAAGGCAGAAAATAAAACAAATTCTACAGCGGGGAACAGCAACCGCTCAGTCTTGGCTCTATTATATATAATATATATATCGGCCCCCCCCACTCCCCCCCCCACCCCCCCGGCGCGCCGGCCTCGCCCCCACACCTTGCGGGGGGACACACACACACACACACGCGCCCCCCCCCCCCCGGGTCCCCGATTGTCACCGGCGGGAGGTGGGGAGGCCAGCTCGGTGCTGGTGGGGGGGGTGTGTGGTGTGTCCCCGCTGCCCCCCCACCCCGTCTCCGGCTGGGGGGGGGGCCGGTGGTGGGTATTTACAGGAGGGGGGGGGGCACGTACGTACATATTTATAGGCGGGGGGGGGGGCCGCAGCACGGAGAGGAACAGAACAAAGTGCATTTATACAGACTAGATCCAGCTCTCGCGGCCGGGACGGGGGGGGGGACACGGGGAGAGGGGGGGGGGGGACACGGGTTGGGGGGGGCCGAGCCGGGGCTGCCATGCGAGGAGATTTGGGGGGGGGTAAGGGGGAAGGGGGGGGGAGACACCCCGGCTGCCGGCCCCACGGATCGTGCTCCCTACCTTCCAGCCCGAGCCCCCTGTAGTTCTGGGGGGGGGGGCTGCTGGCGTGGGGATGGGGGGCACAGGGCGGGGGGGGGCGCTGTGGGGCAGCACCCCCCGCCGGCTTGGAGCAATTCTGCAGGGGGGGGGGGGGGAGCCCCCCCCCCCTCTCCCCACCGCGGCTAAAGGCCGGCGTCGCGAGCGGGGTCCTCGGCGAGGGGGGCTCTGGAGCCTGGAAAAGATGGGGAGAAGGGGGTGAGGGGGACGGGGGGGGCAAGGGGGGTGGGGGGGTGAGAGGATGTGGGGGGGGCGAAGGGACGGAGGGCACGGGGATGGGGGGGTGTGAAGGGACGGGGGGGGCAAGGGGATGCAGGGAGGGCGAGGGGATGGGGGGGTGTGAAGGGGCGGGGGGGCAAGGGGATGCGGGGAGGGCGAGGGGACGGGGGGGCGTGAAGGGACAGGAGGGAAAAAGGACAGGGGGGCACGGGGATGTGGGGCAAGGGGATGTGGGGGGCGAGGGATGTGGGGGTGTGTGTGAAGGGGGGGGGCAAGGGGATGGGGGGGCAAAGGGATGGGGGGGGTGTGTGTGAAGGAGGGGGGCAAGGGGATGGAGGGGTGAGGGGATGTGGGGGCGAGAGGATG
>NW_027415259.1:0-19413 GCF_964106895.1 Numenius arquata
GGTTGGTAGGAGCTTGTAGGGTTCCATAAGTTTCCAGAGGGTTGTGTAGGGTTCCGTAGGGGCCTGTGGTGTTCCCTAGGGGCCTGTAGAGTCTCATACGGTTCCGTAGGGCCTGTGGTGTTCCCTAGGGGCCTGTAGAGTCTCGTACAGTTCCGTAGGGTCCTGTAGGTTTCCATAAGTGCCCGCAGAGGTCTGAAGGGGCCCGTACTGTTCCGTAAGGATCCATAGGGCTCCGTAGAGCTTCGTAGGTTCCCTAGAGGCCTGTGGAGTACCGCAGGAGCCAGTAGTGTTCTGTAGGGGCCCGTAGGGTTCCTTCCATAGGGGCTGGCAGTGTTCCGTAGGGTCCTCTAGGGTTGTTTAAGTGCCCGCAGAAGTCTGTAGGAGTCTGTGGGATTCTGTAAGGTTCCGGAGGGTTCTGCAGGGTTCCGTAGGGGCCCGTAGAGTTCCGTAGTGGCTGGTAAAGTTCCGTAGGGCCCTGTGGGGTTCTGTATGGACCTGTAGGGTTCCGTAGGGGCCTGCAGTGTTCTGTAAGTGCCCGTAGGTGTCTGTAGGGTTCCGTAGGCACCTGCAGTATTCTGTAGGAGCCCATAGGGTTTTAGTGAGGTTCCGTTGTGTTGCTAAGGGTCTTGTAGAGTGCTGTCGGGTCCTGGAGTATTCTGTAGGGTTCCAGAGGGGCTGGTAGGGTTCCGTTGAAATCTGAAGGGTTCCCTAGGGGCCCGTAGAGTCCCATAGATTTCCGTAGGGGCCTGTAGGGTTGTGTAAGTGCCCGCAGGGGTTGGTAGGAGCTTGTAGGGTGCCATATGTTTCCGGAGGGTTGTGTAGGGTTCCGTAGGGGCCTGTGGTGTTCCCTAGGGGCCTGTAGAGTCTCGTACAGTTTGGGTAGGGTCCTGTAGGTTTCCATAAGCGCCCGCAGAGGTCTGAAGGGGCCCGTACTGTTCCGTAAGGATCCATAGGGTTCCGTAGAGCTTCGTAGGTTCCCTAGAGGCCTGTGGAGTACCGCAGGAGCCAGTAGTGTTCTGTAGGGGCCCGTAGGGTTCCTTCCATAGGGGCTGGCAGTGTTCCGTAGGGTCCTCTAGGGTTGTTTAAGTGCCCGCAGAAGTCTGTAGGAGTCTGTGGGATTCTGTAAGGTTCTGGAGGGTTCTGCAGGGTTCCGTAGGGGCCCGTAGAGTTCCGTAGTGGCTGGTAAAGTTCCGTAGGGCCCTGTGGGGTTCTGTATGGACCTGTAGGGTTCCGTAGGGGCCTGCAGGGTTCCGTAAGTGCCCGCAGGTGTCTGTAGGGTTCCGTAGGGGTCTGTAGGGTTCCGTAGGCACCTGCAGTGTTCTGTAGGAGCCCATAGGGTTTTAGTGAGGTTCCGTTGTGTTGCTAAGGGTCTTGTAGAGTGCTGTCGGGTCCTGGAGTATTCTGTAGGGTTCCAGAGGGCCTCATAGGGTTCCATCGAAATCTATAGGGTTCCCTAGGGGCCCATAGAGTCCCGTAGATTTCCGTAGGGACCTGTAGGGTTGTGTAAGTGCCCGCAGAAGTCTGTAGGAGTCTGTGGGATTCTGTAAGGTTCCGGAGGGTTCTGCAGGGTTCCGTAGGGACCCGTAGAGTTCCGTAGTGGCTGGTAAAGTTCCGTAGGGCCCTGTGGGGTTCTGTATGGACCTGTAGGGTTCCGTAGGGGCCTGCAGGGTTCCGTAAGTGCCCGCAGGTGTCTGTAGGGTTCCGTAGGGGTCTCTAGGGTTCCGTAGGCACCTGCAGTGTTCTGTAGGAGCCCATAGGGTTTTAGTGAGGTTCCGTTGTGTTGCTAAGGGTCTTGTAGAGTGCTGTCGGGTCCTGGAGTATTCTGTAGGGTTCCAGAGGGGCTGGTAGGGTTCCGTCGAAATCTGAAGGGTTCCCTAGGGGCCCGTAGAGTCCCGTAGATTTCCGTAGGGGCCTGTAGGGTTATGAAAGTGCCCGCAGGGGTTGGTAGGAGCTTGTAGGGTGCCATATGTTTCCGGAGGGTTGTGTAGGGTTCCGTAGGGGCCTGTGGTGTTCCCTAGGGGCCTGTAGAGTCTCGTACAGTTTGGGTAGGGTCCTGTAGGTTTCCATAAGCGCCCGCAGAGGTCTGAAGGGGCCCGTACTGTTCCGTAAGGATCCATAGGGTTCCGTAGAGCTTCGTAGGTTCCCTAGAGGCCTGTGGAGTACCGCAGGAGCCAATAGTGTTCCGTAGGGTCCTCTAGGGTTGAGTAAGTGCCCGCAGGAGTCTGTAGGAATCCGTGGGATTCTGTAAGGTTCTGGAGGGTTCTGCAGGGTTCCGTAGGGGCCCGTAGAGTTCCGTAGTGGCTGGTAAAGTTCCCTAGGGCCCTGTACCGTTCCGTAACTGCCTGCAAGGGTCTTTAGGCTTCCGTAGGGGCTGGTAGGGTTCCATAAAGTTCCGTGGGTTCCTGCAGAGTTCTGCAAGTGCCCGCAAGGGCCTCTAGGGGCCCACAGTGTTTCTGCCAGGTTCCGTAGAGTTCCGTAGGGGCCATATTTTTCTGTAGTGGCTGGTAGTATTCTGTAGGGGTCTGTAGCTTTCGGTAGGCACCTGCAGTGTTCTGTAGGAGCCCATAGGGTTTTAGTGAGGTTCCGTTGTGTTGCTAAGGGTCTTGTAGAGTGCTGTCGGGTCCTGGAGTATTCTGTAGGGTTCCAGAGGGGCTCGTAGGGTTCCGTCGAAATCTGTAGGGTTCCCTAGGGGCCCATAGAGTCCCGTAGATTGCCGTAGGGACCTGTAGGGTTGTGTAAGTGCTCGCAGGGGTTGGTAGGAGCTTGTAGGGTTCCATAAGTTTCCAGAGGGTTGTGTAGGGTTCCGTAGGGGCCTGTGGTGTTCCCTAAGGGCCTGTAGAGTCTCGTACGGTTCCGTAGGGGCCTGTGGTGTTCCCTAGGGGCCTGTAGAGTCTCGTACAGTTCCGTAGGGTCCTGTAGGTTTCCATAAGCGCCCGCAGAGGTCTGAAGGGGCCCGTACTGTTCCGTAAGGATCCATAGGGTTCCGTAGAGCTTCGTAGGTTCCCTAGAGGCCTGTGGAGTACCGCAGGAGCCAGTAGTGTTCCGTAGGGTCCTCTAGGGTTGAGTAAGTGCCCGCAGGAGTCTGTAGGAATCCGTGGGATTCTGTAAGGTTCTGGAGGGTTCTGCAGGGTTCCGTAGGGGCCCGTAGAGTTCCGTAGTGGCTGGTAAAGTTCCCTAGGGCCCTGTACCGTTCCGTAACTGCCTGCAAGGGTCTTTAGGCTTCCGTAGGGGCTGGTAGGGTTCCATAAAGTTCCGTGGGTTCCTGCAGAGTTCTGCAAGTGCCCGCAAGGGCCTGTAGGGGCCCACAGTGTTTCTGCCAGGTTCCGTAGAGTTCCGTAGGGGCCATATTTTTCTGTAGTGGCTGGTAGTATTCTGTAGGGGTCTGTAGGTTTCCGTAGGCACCTACAGTGTTCTGTAGGAGCCCATAGGGTTTTAGTGAGGTTCCGTTGTGTTGCTAAGGGTCTTGTAGAGTGCTGTCGGGTCCTGGAGTATTCTGTAGGGTTCCAGAGGGCCTCATAGGGTTCCATCGAAATCTATAGGGTTCCCTAGGGGCCCATAGAGTCCCGTAGATTTCCGTAGGGACCTGTAGGGTTGTGTAAGTGCCCGCAGAAGTCTGTAGGAGTCTGTGGGATTCTGTAAGGTTCCGGAGGGTTCTGCAGGGTTCCGTAGGGGCCCGTAGAGTTCCGTAGTGGCTGGTAAAGTTCCGTAGGGCCCTGTGGGGTTCTGTATGGACCTGTAGGGTTCCGTAGGGGCCTGCAGGGTTCCGTAATTGCCCGCAGGTGTCTGTAGGGTTCCGTAGGGGTCTCTAGGGTTCCGTAGGCACCTGCAGTGTTCTGTAGGAGCCCACAGGGTTTTAGTGAGGTTCCGTTGTGTTGCTAAGGGTCTTGTAGAGTGCTGTCGGGTCCTGGAGTATTCTGTAGGGTTCCAGAGGGGCTGGTAGGGTTCCGTCGAAATCTGAAGGGTTCCCTAGGGGCCCGTAGAGTCCCGTAGATTTCCGTAGGGGCCTGTAGGGTTATGAAAGTGCCCGCAGGGGTTGGTAGGAGCTTGTAGGGTGCCATATGTTTCCGGAGGGTTGTGTAGGGTTCCGTAGGGGCCTGTGGTGTTCCCTAGGGGCCTGTAGAGTCTCGTACAGTTTCGGTAGGGTCCTGTAGGTTTCCATAAGTGCCCGCAGAGGTCTGAAGGGGCCCGTACTGTTCCGTAAGCATCCATAGGGTTCCATAGAGCTTCGTAGGTTCCCTAGAGGCCTGTGGAGTACCGTAGGAGCCAGTAGTGTTCCGTAGGGTCCTCTAGGGTTGAGTAAGTGCCCGCAGGAGTCTGTAGGAATCCGTGGGATTCTGTAAGGTTCTGGAGGGTTCTGCAGGGTTCCGTAGGGGCCCGTAGAGTTCCGTAGTGGCTGGTAAAGTTCCCTAGGGCCCTGTACCGTTCCGTAACTGCCTGCAAGGGTCTTTAGGCTTCCGTAGGGGCTGGTAGGGTTCCATAAAGTTCCGTGGGTTCCTGCAGAGTTCTGCAAGTGCCCGCAAGGGCCTGTAGGGGCCCACAGTGTTTCTGCCAGGTTCCGTAGAGTTCCGTAGGGGCCATATTTTTCTGTAGTGGCTGGTAGTATTCTGTAGGGGTCTGTAGGTTTCCGTAGGCACCTACAGTGTTCTGTAGGAGCCCATAGGGTTTTAGTGAGGTTCCGTTGTGTTGCTAAGGGTCTTGTAGAGTGCTGTCGGGTCCTGGAGTATTCTGTAGGGTTCCAGAGGGCCTCATAGGGTTCCATCGAAATCTATAGGGTTCCCTAGGGGCCCATAGAGTCCCGTAGATTTCCGTAGGGACCTGTAGGGTTGTGTAAGTGCCCGCAGGAGTCTGTAGGAATCCGTGGGATTCTGTAAGGTTCTGGAGGGTTCTGCAGGGTTCCGTAGGGGCCCGTAGAGTTCCGTAGTGGCTGGTAAAGTTCCCTAGGGCCCTGTACCGTTCCGTAACTGCCTGCAAGGGTCTTTAGGCTTCCGTAGGGGCTGGTAGGGTTCCATAAAGTTCCGTGGGTTCCTGCAGAGTTCTGCAAGTGCCCGCAAGGGCCTGTAGGGGCCCACAGTGTTTCTGCCAGGTTCCGTAGAGTTCCGTAGGGGCCATATTTTTCTGTAGTGGCTGGTAGTATTCTGTAGGGGTCTGTAGGTTTCCGTAGGCACCTACAGTGTTCTGTAGGAGCCCATAGGGTTTTAGTGAGGTTCCGTTGTGTTGCTAAGGGTCTTGTAGAGTGCTGTCGGGTCCTGGAGTATTCTGTAGGGTTCCAGAGGGCCTCATAGGGTTCCATCGAAATCTATAGGGTTCCCTAGGGGCCCATAGAGTCCCGTAGATTTCCGTAGGGACCTGTAGGGTTGTGTAAGTGCCCGCAGAAGTCTGTAGGAGTCTGTGGGATTCTGTAAGGTTCCGGAGGGTTCTGCAGGGTTCCGTAGGGGCCCGTAGAGTTCCGTAGTGGCTGGTAAAGTTCCGTAGGGCCCTGTGGGGTTCTGTATGGACCTGTAGGGTTCCGTAGGGGCCTGCAGGGTTCCGTAATTGCCCGCAGGTGTCTGTAGGGTTCCGTAGGGGTCTCTAGGGTTCCGTAGGCACCTGCAGTGTTCTGTAGGAGCCCACAGGGTTTTAGTGAGGTTCCGTTGTGTTGCTAAGGGTCTTGTAGAGTGCTGTCGGGTCCTGGAGTATTCTGTAGGGTTCCAGAGGGGCTGGTAGGGTTCCGTCGAAATCTGAAGGGTTCCCTAGGGGCCCGTAGAGTCCCGTAGATTTCCGTAGGGGCCTGTAGGGTTATGAAAGTGCCCGCAGGGGTTGGTAGGAGCTTGTAGGGTGCCATATGTTTCCGGAGGGTTGTGTAGGGTTCCGTAGGGGCCTGTGGTGTTCCCTAGGGGCCTGTAGAGTCTCGTACAGTTTCGGTAGGGTCCTGTAGGTTTCCATAAGTGCCCGCAGAGGTCTGAAGGGGCCCGTACTGTTCCGTAAGCATCCATAGGGTTCCATAGAGCTTCGTAGGTTCCCTAGAGGCCTGTGGAGTACCGTAGGAGCCAGTAGTGTTCCGTAGGGTCCTCTAGGGTTGAGTAAGTGCCCGCAGGAGTCTGTAGGAATCCGTGGGATTCTGTAAGGTTCTGGAGGGTTCTGCAGGGTTCCGTAGGGGCCCGTAGAGTTCCGTAGTGGCTGGTAAAGTTCCCTAGGGCCCTGTACCGTTCCGTAACTGCCTGCAAGGGTCTTTAGGCTTCCGTAGGGGCTGGTAGGGTTCCATAAAGTTCCGTGGGTTCCTGCAGAGTTCTGCAAGTGCCCGCAAGGGCCTGTAGGGGCCCACAGTGTTTCTGCCAGGTTCCGTAGAGTTCCGTAGGGGCCATATTTTTCTGTAGTGGCTGGTAGTATTCTGTAGGGGTCTGTAGGTTTCCGTAGGCACCTACAGTGTTCTGTAGGAGCCCATAGGGTTTTAGTGAGGTTCCGTTGTGTTGCTAAGGGTCTTGTAGAGTGCTGTCGGGTCCTGGAGTATTCTGTAGGGTTCCAGAGGGCCTCATAGGGTTCCATCGAAATCTATAGGGTTCCCTAGGGGCCCATAGAGTCCCGTAGATTTCCGTAGGGACCTGTAGGGTTGTGTAAGTGCCCGCAGAAGTCTGTAGGAGTCTGTGGGATTCTGTAAGGTTCCGGAGGGTTCTGCAGGGTTCCGTAGGGGCCCGTAGAGTTCCGTAGTGGCTGGTAAAGTTCCGTAGGGCCCTGTGGGGTTCTGTATGGACCTGTAGGGTTCCGTAGGGGCCTGCAGGGTTCCGTAAGTGCCCGCAGGTGTCTGTAGGGTTCCGTAGGGGTCTGTAGGGTTCCGTAGGCACCTGCAGTGTTCTGTAGGAGCCCACAGGGTTTTAGTGAGGTTCCGTTGTGTTGCTAAGGGTCTTGTAGAGTGCTGTCGGGTCCTGGAGTATTCTGTAGGGTTCCAGAGGGCCTCGTAGGGTTCCGTCGAAATCTGAAGGGTTCCCTAGGGGCCCGTAGAGTCCCGTAGATTTCCGTAGGGGCCTGTAGGGTTATGAAAGTGCCCGCAGAAGTCTGTAGGAGTCTGTGGGATTCTGTCAGATTCCGGAGGGTTCTGCAGGGTTCCGTAGGGACCCGTAGAGTTCCGTAGTGGCTGGTAAAGTTCCGTAGGGCCCTGTGGGGTTCTGTATGGACCTGTAGGGTTCCGTAGGGGCCTGCAGGGTTCCGTAATTGCCCGCAGGTGTCTGTAGGGTTCCGTAGGGGTCTCTAGGGTTCCGTAGGCACCTGCAGTGTTCTGTAGGAGCCCACAGGGTTTTAGTGAGGTTCCGTTGTGTTGCTAAGGGTCTTGTAGAGTGCTGTCGGGTCCTGGAGTATTCTGTAGGGTTCCAGAGGGGCTGGTAGGGTTCCGTCGAAATCTGAAGGGTTCCCTAGGGGCCCGTAGAGTCCCGTAGATTTCCGTAGGGGCCTGTAGGGTTATGAAAGTGCCCGCAGGGGTTGGTAGGAGCTTGTAGGGTGCCATATGTTTCCGGAGGGTTGTGTAGGGTTCCGTAGGGGCCTGTGGTGTTCCCTAGGGGCCTGTAGAGTCTCGTACAGTTTCGGTAGGGTCCTGTAGGTTTCCATAAGCGCCCGCAGAGGTCTGAAGGGGCCCGTACTGTTCCGTAAGGATCCATAGGGTTCCGTAGAGCTTCGTAGGTTCCCTAGAGGCCTGTGGAGTACCGCAGGAGCCAGTAGTGTTCCGTAGGGTCCTCTAGGGTTGAGTAAGTGCCCGCAGGAGTCTGTAGGAATCCGTGGGATTCTGTAAGGTTCTGGAGGGTTCTGCAGGGTTCCGTAGGGGCCCGTAGAGTTCCGTAGTGGCTGGTAAAGTTCCCTAGGGCCCTGTACCGTTCCGTAACTGCCTGCAAGGGTCTTTAGGCTTCCGTAGGGGCTGGTAGGGTTCCATAAAGTTCCGTGGGTTCCTGCAGAGTTCTGCAAGTGCCCGCAAGGGGCTGTAGGGGCCCACAGTGTTTCTGCCAGGTTCCGTAGAGTTCCGTAGGGGCCATATTTTTCTGTAGTGGCTGGTAGTATTCTGTAGGGGTCTGTAGCTTTCGGTAGGCACCTGCAGTGTTCTGTAGGAGCCCATAGGGTTTTAGTGAGGTTCCGTTGTGTTGCTAAGGGTCTTGTAGAGTGCTGTCGGGTCCTGGAGTATTCTGTAGGGTTCCAGAGGGGCTCGTAGGGTTCCGTCGAAATCTGTAGGGTTCCCTAGGGGCCCATAGAGTCCCGTAGATTGCCGTAGGGACCTGTAGGGTTGTGTAAGTGCTCGCAGGGGTTGGTAGGAGCTTGTAGGGTTCCATAAGTTTCCAGAGGGTTGTGTAGGGTTCCGTAGGGGCCTGTGGTGTTCCCTAAGGGCCTGTAGAGTCTCGTACGGTTCCGTAGGGGCCTGTGGTGTTCCCTAGGGGCCTGTAGAGTCTCGTACAGTTCCGTAGGGTCCTGTAGGTTTCCATAAGCGCCCGCAGAGGTCTGAAGGGGCCCGTACTGTTCCGTAAGGATCCATAGGGTTCCGTAGAGCTTCGTAGGTTCCCTAGAGGCCTCTGGAGTACCGTAGGAGCCAGTAGTGTTCCGTAGGGTCCTCTAGGGTTGAGTAAGTGCCCGCAGGAGTCTGTAGGAATCCGTGGGATTGTGTAAGGTTCTGGAGGGTTCTGCAGGGTTCCGTAGGGGCCCGTAGAGTTCCGTAGTGGCTGGTAAAGTTCCCTAGGGCCCTGTACCGTTCCGTAACTGCCTGCAAGGGTCTTTAGGCTTCCGTAGGGGCTGGTAGGGTTCCATAAAGTTCAGTGGGTTCCTGCAGAGTTCTGCAAGTGCCCGCAAGGGGCTGTAGGGGCGCACAGTGTTTCTGCCAGGTTCCGTAGAGTTCCGTAGGGGCCATATTTTTCTGTAGTGGCTGGTAGTATTCTGTAGGGGTCTGTAGGTTTCGGTAGGCACCTGCAGTGTTCTGTAGGAGCCCATAGGGTTTTAGTGAGGTTCCGTTGTGTTGCTAAGGGTCTTGTAGAGTGCTGTCGGGTCCTGGAGTATTCTGTAGGGTTCCAGAGGGGCTCGTAGGGTTCCGTCGAAATCTGTAGGGTTCCCTAGGGGCCCATAGAGTCCCGTAGATTGCCGTAGGGACCTGTAGGGTTGTGTAAGTGCTCGCAGGGGTTGGTAGGAGCTTGTAGGGTTCCATAAGTTTCCAGAGGGTTGTGTAGGGTTCCGTAGGGGCCTGTGGTGTTCCCTAAGGGCCTGTAGAGTCTCGTACGGTTCCGTAGGGGCCTGTGGTGTTCCCTAGGGGCCTGTAGAGTCTCGTACAGTTCCGTAGGGTCCTGTAGGTTTCCATAAGCGCCCGCAGAGGTCTGAAGGGGCCCGTACTGTTCCGTAAGGATCCATAGGGTTCCGTAGAGCTTCGTAGGTTCCCTAGAGGCCTCTGGAGTACCGTAGGAGCCAGTAGTGTTCCGTAGGGTCCTCTAGGGTTGAGTAAGTGCCCGCAGGAGTCTGTAGGAATCCGTGGGATTGTGTAAGGTTCTGGAGGGTTCTGCAGGGTTCCGTAGGGGCCCGTAGAGTTCCGTAGTGGCTGGTAAAGTTCCCTAGGGCCCTGTACCGTTCCGTAACTGCCTGCAAGGGTCTTTAGGCTTCCGTAGGGGCTGGTAGGGTTCCATAAAGTTCAGTGGGTTCCTGCAGAGTTCTGCAAGTGCCCGCAAGGGGCTGTAGGGGCGCACAGTGTTTCTGCCAGGTTCCGTAGAGTTCCGTAGGGGCCATATTTTTCTGTAGTGGCTGGTAGTATTCTGTAGGGGTCTGTAGGTTTCGGTAGGCACCTGCAGTGTTCTGTAGGAGCCCATAGGGTTTTAGTGAGGTTCCGTTGTGTTGCTAAGGGTCTTGTAGAGTGCTGTCGGGTCCTGGAGTATTCTGTAGGGTTCCAGAGGGGCTCGTAGGGTTCCGTCGAAATCTGTAGGGTTCCCTAGGGGCCCATAGAGTCCCGTAGATTGCCGTAGGGACCTGTAGGGTTGTGTAAGTGCTCGCAGGGGTTGGTAGGAGCTTGTAGGGTTCCATAAGTTTCCAGAGGGTTGTGTAGGGTTCCGTAGGGGCCTGTGGTGTTCCCTAAGGGCCTGTAGAGTCTCGTACGGTTCCGTAGGGGCCTGTGGTGTTCCCTAGGGGCCTGTAGAGTCTCGTACAGTTCCGTAGGGTCCTGTAGGTTTCCATAAGCGCCCGCAGAGGTCTGAAGGGGCCCGTACTGTGCCGTAAGGATCCATAGGGCTCCGTAGAGCTTCGTAGGTTCCCTAGAGGCCTCTGGAGTACCGCAGGAGCCAGTAGTGTTCTGTAGGGGCCCGTAGGGTTCCTTCCATAGGAGCTGGCAGTGTTCCGTAGGGTCCTCTAGGGTTGAGTAAGTGCCCGCAGGAGTCTGTAGGAATCCGTGGGATTCTGTAAGATTCTGGAGGGTTCTGCAGGGTTCCGTAGGGGCCCGTAGAGTTCCATAGTGGCTGGTAAAGTTCCCTAGGGCCCTGTACCGTTCCGTAACTGCCTGCAAGGGTCTTTAGGCTTCCGTAGGGGCTGGTAGGGTTCCATAAAGTTCCGTGGGTTCCTGCAGAGTTCTGCAAGTGCCCGCAAGGGCCTGTAGGGGCGCACAGTGTTTCTGCCAGGTTCCGTAGAGTTCCGTAGGGGCCATATTTTTCTGTAGTGGCTGGTAGTATTCTGTAGGGGTCTGTAGGTTTCCGTAGGCGCCTACAGTGTTCTGTAGGAGCCCATAGGGTTTTAGTGAGGTTCCGTTGTGTTGCTAAGGGTCTTGTAGAGTGCTGTCGGGTCCTGGAGTATTCTGTAGGGTTCCAGAGGGCCTTGTAGGGTTCCGTCGAAATCTGAAGTGTTCCCTAGGGGCCCGTAGAGTCCCGTAGATTGCCGTAGGGACCTGTAGGGTTGTGTAAGTACCTGCAGAAGTCTGTAGGAGTCTGTGGGATTCTGTAAGGTTCCGGAGGGTTCTGCAGGGTTCCGTAGGGGCCCGTAGAGTTCCGTAGTGGCTGGTAAAGCTCCGTAGGGCCCTGTGGGGTTCTGTATGGACCTGTAGAGTTCCGTAGGGGCCTGCAGGGTTCCGTAAGTGCCCGCAGGTGTCTGTAGGGTTCCGTAGGGGTCTCTAGGGTTCCGTAGGCACCTGCAGTGTTCTGTAGGAGCCCATAGGGTTTTAGTGAGGTTCCGTTGTGTTGCTAAGGTTCTTGTAGAGTGCTGTCGGGTCCTGGAGTATTCTGTAGGGTTCCAGAGGGCCTCATAGGGTTCCATCGAAATCTATAGGGTTCCCTAGGGGCCCATAGAGTCCCGTAGATTTCCGTAGGGACCTGTAGGGTTGTGTAAGTGCCCGCAGAAGTCTGTAGGAGTCTGTGGGATTCTGTAAGGTTCCGGAGGGTTCTGCAGGGTTCCGTAGGGACCCGTAGAGTTCCGTAGTGGCTGGTAAAGTTCCGTAGGGCCCTGTGGGGTTCTGTATGGACCTGTAGGGTTCCGTAGGGGCCTGCAGGGTTCCGTAAGTGCCCGCAGGTGTCTGTAGGGTTCCGTAGGGGTCTCTAGGGTTCCGTAGGCACCTGCAGTGTTCTGTAGGAGCCCATAGGGTTTTAGTGAGGTTCCGTTGTGTTGCTAAGGGTCTTGTAGAGTGCTGTCGGGTCCTGGAGTATTCTGTAGGGTTCCAGAGGGCCTCATAGGGTTCCATCGAAATCTGAAGGGTTCCCTAGGGGCCCGTAGAGTCCCTTAGATTTCCGTAGGGGCCTGTAGGGTTATGAAAGTGCCCGCAGGGGTTGGTAGGAGCTTGTAGGGTGCCATATGTTTCCGGAGGGTTGTGTAGGGTTCCGTAGGGGCCTGTGGTGTTCCCTAGGGGCCTGTAGAGTCTCGTACAGTTTCGGTAGGGTCCTGTAGGTTTCCATAAGCGCCCGCAGAGGTCTGAAGGGGCCCGTACTGTTCCGTAAGGATCCATAGGGTTCCGTAGAGCTTCGTAGGTTCCCTAGAGGCCTGTGGAGTACCGCAGGAGCCAGTAGTGTTCCGTAGGGTCCTCTAGGGTTGAGTAAGTGCCCGCAGGAGTCTGTAGGAATCCGTGGGATTCTGTAAGGTTCTGGAGGGTTCTGCAGGGTTCCGTAGGGGCCCGTAGAGTTCCGTAGTGGCTGGTAAAGTTCCCTAGGGCCCTGTACCGTTCCGTAACTGCCTGCAAGGGTCTTTAGGCTTCCGTAGGGGCTGGTAGGGTTCCATAAAGTTCCGTGGGTTCCTGCAGAGTTCTGCAAGTGCCCGCAAGGGCCTGTAGGGGCGCACAGTGTTTCTGCCAGGTTCCGTAGAGTTCCATAGGGGCCATATTTTTCTGTAGTGGCTGGTAGTATTCTGTAGGGGTCTGTAGGTTTCGGTAGGCACCTGCAGTGTTCTGTAGGAGCCCATAGGGTTTTAGTGAGGTTCCGTTGTGTTGCTAAGGGTCTTGTAGAGTGCTGTCGGGTCCTGGAGTATTCTGTAGGGTTCCAGAGGGGCTCGTAGGGTTCCGTCGAAATCTGTAGGGTTCCCTAGGGGCCCATAGAGTCCCGTAGATTGCCGTAGGGACCTGTAGGGTTGTGTAAGTGCTCGCAGGGGTTGGTAGGAGCTTGTAGGGTTCCATAAGTTTCCAGAGGGTTGTGTAGGGTTCCGTAGGGGCCTGTGGTGTTCCCTAAGGGCCTGTAGAGTCTCGTACGGTTCCGTAGGGGCCTGTGGTGTTCCCTAGGGGCCTGTAGAGTCTCGTACAGTTCCGTAGGGTCCTGTAGGTTTCCATAAGCGCCCGCAGAGGTCTGAAGGGGCCCGTACTGTGCCGTAAGGATCCATAGGGCTCCGTAGAGCTTCGTAGGTTCCCTAGAGGCCTCTGGAGTACCGCAGGAGCCAGTAGTGTTCTGTAGGGGCCCGTAGGGTTCCTTCCATAGGAGCTGGCAGTGTTCCGTAGGGTCCTCTAGGGTTGAGTAAGTGCCCGCAGGAGTCTGTAGGAATCCGTGGGATTCTGTAAGATTCTGGAGGGTTCTGCAGGGTTCCGTAGGGGCCCGTAGAGTTCCATAGTGGCTGGTAAAGTTCCCTAGGGCCCTGTACCGTTCCGTAACTGCCTGCAAGGGTCTTTAGGCTTCCGTAGGGGCTGGTAGGGTTCCATAAAGTTCCGTGGGTTCCTGCAGAGTTCTGCAAGTGCCCGCAAGGGCCTGTAGGGGCGCACAGTGTTTCTGCCAGGTTCCGTAGAGTTCCGTAGGGGCCATATTTTTCTGTAGTGGCTGGTAGTATTCTGTAGGGGTCTGTAGGTTTCCGTAGGCGCCTACAGTGTTCTGTAGGAGCCCATAGGGTTTTAGTGAGGTTCCGTTGTGTTGCTAAGGGTCTTGTAGAGTGCTGTCGGGTCCTGGAGTATTCTGTAGGGTTCCAGAGGGGCTGGTAGGGTTCCGTCGAAATCTGAAGGGTTCCCTAGGGGCCCGTAGAGTCCCGTAGATTGCCGTAGGGACCTGTAGGTTTGTGTAAGTGCTCACAGGGGTTGGTAGGGGCTTGTAGGGTTCCATAAGTTTCCAGAGGGTTGTGTAGGGTTCCGTAGGGGCCTGTGGTGTTCCCTAAGGGCCTGTAGAGTCTCGTACGGTTCCGTAGGGGCCTGTGGTGTTCCCTAGGGGCCTGTAGAGTCTCGTACAGTTCCGTAGGGTCCTGTAGGTTTCCATAAGTGCCCGCAGAGGTCTGAAGGGGCCCGTACTGTGCCGTAAGGATCCATAGGGCTCCGTAGAGCTTCGTAGGTTCCCTAGAGGCCTCTGGAGTACCGCAGGAGCCAGTAGTGTTCTGTAGGGGCCCGTAGGGTTCCTTCCATAGGAGCTGGCAGTGTTCCGTAGGGTCCTCTAGGGTTGAGTAAGTGCCCGCAGGAGTCTGTAGGAATCCGTGGGATTCTGTAAGGTTCTGGAGGGTTCTGCAGGGTTCCGTAGGGGCCCGTAGAGTTCCGTAGTGGCTGGTAAAGTTCCCTAGGGCCCTGTACCGTTCCGTAACTGCCTGCAAGGGTCTTTAGGCTTCCGTAGGGGCTGGTAGGGTTCCATAAAGTTCCGTGGGTTCCTGCAGAGTTCTGCAAGTGCCCGCAAGGGCCTCTAGGGGCCCACAGTGTTTCTGCCAGGTTCCGTAGAGTTCCGTAGGGGCCATATTTTTCTGTAGTGGCTGGTAGTATTCTGTAGGGGTCTGTAGGTTTCCGTAGGCGCCTACAGTGTTCTGTAGGAGCCCATAGGGTTTTAGTGAGGTTCCGTTGTGTTGCTAAGGGTCTTGTAGAGTGCTGTCGGGTCCTGGAGTATTCTGTAGGGTTCCAGAGGGGCTCGTAGGGTTCCATCGAAATCTATAGGGTTCCCTAGAGGCCCATAGAGTCCCGTAGATTTCCGTAGGGACCTGTAGGGTTGTGTAAGTACCTGCAGAAGTCTGTAGGAGTCTGTGGGATTCTGTAAGGTTCCGGAGGGTTCTGCAGGGTTCCGTAGGGGCCCGTAGAGTTCCGTAGTGGCTGGTAAAGTTCCGTAGGGCCCTGTGGGGTTCTGTATGGACCTGTAGAGTTCCGTAGGGGCCTGCAGGGTTCCGTAAGTGCCCGCAGGTGTCTGTAGGGTTCCGTAGGGGTCTCTAGGGTTCCGTAGGCACCTGCAGTGTTCTGTAGGAGCCCATAGGGTTTTAGTGAGGTTCCGTTGTGTTGCTAAGGGTCTTGTAGAGTGCTGTCGGGTCCTGGAGTATTCTGTAGGGTTCCAGAGGGCCTCATAGGGTTCCATCGAAATCTATAGGGTTCCCTAGGGGCCCATAGAGTCCCGTAGATTTCCGTAGGGACCTGTAGGGTTGTGTAAGTGCCCGCAGAAGTCTGTAGGAGTCTGTGGGATTCTGTAAGGTTCTGGAGGGTTCTGCAGGGTTCCGTAGGGACCCGTAGAGTTCCGTAGTGGCTGGTAAAGTTCCGTAGGGCCCTGTGGGGTTCTGTATGGACCTGTAGGGTTCCGTAGGGGCCTGCAGGGTTCCGTAAGTGCCCGCAGGTGTCTGTAGGGTTCCGTAGGGGTCTCTAGGGTTCCGTAGGCACCTGCAGTGTTCTGTAGGAGCCCACAGGGTTTTAGTGAGGTTCCGTTGTGTTGCTAAGGGTCTTGTAGAGTGCTGTCGGGTCCTGGAGTATTCTGTAGGGTTCCAGAGGGGCTGGTAGGGTTCCGTCGAAATCTGAAGGGTTCCCTAGGGGCCCGTAGAGTCCCGTAGATTTCCGTAGGGGCCTGTAGGGTTATGAAAGTGCCCGCAGGGGTTGGTAGGAGCTTGTAGGGTGCCATATGTTTCCGGAGGGTTGTGTAGGGTTCCGTAGGGGCCTGTGGTGTTCCCTAGGGGCCTGTAGAGTCTCGTACAGTTTGGGTAGGGTCCTGTAGGTTTCCATAAGCGCCCGCAGAGGTCTGAAGGGGCCCGTACTGTTCCATAAGGATCCATAGGGTTCCGTAGAGCTTCGTAGGTTCCCTAGAGGCCTCTGGAGTACCGCAGGAGCCAGTAGTGTTCCGTAGGGTCCTCTAGGGTTGAGTAAGTGCCCGCAGGAGTCTGTAGGAATCCGTGGAATTCTGTAAGGTTCTGGAGGGTTCTGCAGGGTTCCGTAGGGGCCCGTAGAGTTCCGTAGTGGCTGGTAAAGTTCCCTAGGGCCCTGTACCGTTCCGTAACTGCCTGCAAGGGTCTTTAGGCTTCCGTAGGGGCTGGTAGGGTTCCATAAAGTTCCGTGGGTTCCTGCAGAGTTCTGCAAGTGCCCGCAAGGGCCTCTAGGGGCCCACAGTGTTTCTGCCAGGTTCCGTAGAGTTCCGTAGGGGCCATATTTTTCTGTAGTGGCTGGTAGTATTCTGTAGGGGTCTGTAGGTTTCGGTAGGCACCTGCAGTGTTCTGTAGGAGCCCATAGGGTTTTAGTGAGGTTCCGTTGTGTTGCTAAGGGTCTTGTAGAGTGCTGTCGGGTCCTGGAGTATTCTGTAGGGTTCCAGAGGGGCTCGTAGGGTTCCGTCGAAATCTGTAGGGTTCCCTAGGGGCCCATAGAGTCCCGTAGATTGCCGTAGGGACCTGTAGGGTTGTGTAAGTGCTCGCAGGGGTTGGTAGGAGCTTGTAGGGTTCCATAAGTTTCCAGAGGGTTGTGTAGGGTTCCGTAGGGGCCTGTGGTGTTCCCTAAGGGCCTGTAGAGTCTCGTACGGTTCCGTAGGGGCCTGTGGTGTTCCCTAGGGGCCTGTAGAGTCTCGTACAGTTCCGTAGGGTCCTGTAGGTTTCCATAAGCGCCCGCAGAGGTCTGAAGGGGCCCGTACTGTGCCGTAAGGATCCATAGGGCTCCGTAGAGCTTTGTAGGTTCCCTAGAGGCCTGTGGAGTACCGCAGGAGCCAGTAGTGTTCTGTAGGGGCCCGTAGGGTTCCTTCCATAGGAGCTGGCAGTGTTCCGTAGGGTCCTCTAGGGTTGAGTAAGTGCCCGCAGGAGTCTGTAGGAATCCGTGGGATTCTGTAAGGTTCTGGAGGGTTCTGCAGGGTTCCGTAGGGGCCCGTAGAGTTCCGTAGTGGCTGGTAAAGTTCCCTAGGGCCCTGTACCGTTCCGTAACTGCCTGCAAGGGTCTTTAGGCTTCCGTAGGGGCTGGTAGGGTTCCATAAAGTTCCGTGGGTTCCTGCAGAGTTCTGCAAGTGCCCGCAAGGGCCTCTAGGGGCCCACAGTGTTTCTGCCAGGTTCCGTAGAGTTCCGTAGGGGCCATATTTTTCTGTAGTGGCTGGTAGTATTCTGTAGGGGTCTGTAGGTTTCCGTAGGCGCCTACAGTGTTCTGTAGGAGCCCATAGGGTTTTAGTGAGGTTCCGTTGTGTTGCTAAGGGTCTTGTAGAGTGCTGTCGGGTCCTGGAGTATTCTGTAGGGTTCCAGAGGGGCTCGTAGGGTTCCATCGAAATCTATAGGGTTCCCTAGAGGCCCATAGAGTCCCGTAGATTTCCGTAGGGACCTGTAGGGTTGTGTAAGTACCTGCAGAAGTCTGTAGGAGTCTGTGGGATTCTGTAAGGTTCCGGAGGGTTCTGCAGGGTTCCGTAGGGGCCCGTAGAGTTCCGTAGTGGCTGGTAAAGTTCCGTAGGGCCCTGTGGGGTTCTGTATGGACCTGTAGAGTTCCGTAGCGGCCTGCAGGGTTCCGTAAGTGCCCGCAGGTGTCTGTAGGGTTCCGTAGGGGTCTCTAGGGTTCCGTAGGCACCTGCAGTGTTCTGTAGGAGCCCATAGGGTTTTAGTGAGGTTCCGTTGTGTTGCTAAGGGTCTTGTAGAGTGCTGTCGGGTCCTGGAGTATTCTGTAGGGTTCCAGAGGGCCTCATAGGGTTCCATCGAAATCTATAGGGTTCCCTAGGGGCCCATAGAGTCCCGTAGATTTCCGTAGGGACCTGTAGGGTTGTGTAAGTGCCCGCAGAAGTCTGTAGGAGTCTGTGGGATTCTGTAAGGTTCTGGAGGGTTCTGCAGGGTTCCGTAGGGACCCGTAGAGTTCCGTAGTGGCTGGTAAAGTTCCCTAGGGCCCTGTACCGTTCCGTAACTGCCTGCAAGGGTCTTTAGGCTTCCGTAGGGGCTGGTAGGGTTCCATAAAGTTCCGTGGGTTCCTGCAGAGTTCTGCAAGTGCCCGCAAGGGCCTCTAGGGGCCCACAGTGTTTCTGCCAGGTTCCGTAGAGTTCCGTAGGGGCCATATTATTCTGTAGTGGCTGGTAGTATTCTGTAGGGGTCTGTAGGTTTCGGTAGGCACCTGCAGTGTTCTGTAGGAGCCCATAGGGTTTTAGTGAGGTTCCGTTGTGTTGCTAAGGGTCTTGTAGAGTGCTGTCGGGTCCTGGAGTATTCTGTAGGGTTCCAGAGGGGCTCGTAGGGTTCCGTCGAAATCTGTAGGGTTCCCTAGGGGCCCATAGAGTCCCGTAGATTTCCGTAGGGTCCTCTAGGGTTGAGTAAGTGCCCGCAGGAGTCTGTAGGAATCCGTGGAATTCCGTTCTGTAGGAGCCCATAGGGTTTTAGTGAGGTTCCGTTGTGTTGCTAAGGGTCTTGTAGAGTGCTGTCGGGTCCTGGAGTATTCTGTAGGGTTCCAGAGGGGCTCGTAGGGTTCCGTCGAAATCTGAAGGGTTCCCTAGGGGCCCGTAGAGTCCTGTAGATTTCCGTAGGGGCCTGTAGGGTTATGAAAGTGCCCGCAGGGGTTGGTAGGAGCTTGTAGGGTGCCATATGTTTCCGGAGGGTTGTGTAGGGTTCCGTAGGGGCCTGTGGTGTTCCCTAGGGGCCTGTAGAGTCTCGTACAGTTCCGTAGGGTCCTGTAGGTTTCCATAAGCGCCCGCAGAGGTCTGAAGGGGCCCGTACTGTGCCGTAAGGATCCATAGGGCTCCGTAGAGCTTCGTAGGTTCCCTAGAGGCCTGTGGAGTACCGCAGGAGCCAGTAGTGTTCTGTAGGGGCCCGTAGGGTTCCTTCCATAGGAGCTGGCAGTGTTCCGTAGGGTCCTCTAGGGTTGAGTAAGTGCCCGCAGGAGTCTGTAGGAATCCGTGGGATTCTGTAAGGTTCTGGAGGGTTCTGCAGGGTTCCGTAGGGGCCCGTAGAGTTCCGTAGTGGCTGGTAAAGTTCCCTAGGGCCCTGTACCGTTCCGTAACTGCCTGCAAGGGTCTTTAGGCTTCCGTAGGGGCTGGTAGGGTTCCATAAAGTTCCGTGGGTTCCTGCAGAGTTCTGCAAGTGCCCGCAAGGGCCTCTAGGGGCCCACAGTGTTTCTGCCAAGTTCCGTAGAGTTCCGTAGGGGCCATATTTTTCTGTAGTGGCTGGTAGTATTCTGTAGGGGTCTGTAGGTTTCGGTAGGCACCTGCAGTGTTCTGTAGGAGCCCATAGGGTTTTAGTGAGGTTCCGTTGTGTTGCTAAGGGTCTTGTAGAGTGCTGTCGGGTCCTGGAGTATTCTGTAGGGTTCCAGAGGGGCTCGTAGGGTTCCGTCGAAATCTGTAGGGTTCCCTAGGGGCCCATAGAGTCCCGTAGATTGCCGTAGGGACCTGTAGGGTTGTGTAAGTGCTCGCAGGGGTTGGTAGGAGCTTGTAGGGTTCCATAAGTTTCCAGAGGGTTGTGTAGGGTTCCGTAGGGGCCTGTGGTGTTCCCTAAGGGCCTGTAGAGTCTCGTACGGTTCCGTAGGGGCCTGTGGTGTTCCCTAGGGGCCTGTAGAGTCTCGTACAGTTCCGTAGGGTCCTGTAGGTTTCCATAAGCGCCCGCAGAGGTCTGAAGGGGCCCGTACTGTGCCGTAAGGATCCATAGGGCTCCGTAGAGCTTTGTAGGTTCCCTAGAGGCCTGTGGAGTACCGCAGGAGCCAGTAGTGTTCTGTAGGGGCCCGTAGGGTTCCTTCCATAGGAGCTGGCAGTGTTCCGTAGGGTCCTCTAGGGTTGAGTAAGTGCCCGCAGGAGTCTGTAGGAATCCGTGGGATTCTGTAAGGTTCTGGAGGGTTCTGCAGGGTTCCGTAGGGGCCCGTAGAGTTCCGTAGTGGCTGGTAAAGTTCCCTAGGGCCCTGTA
>NW_027415260.1:0-177799 GCF_964106895.1 Numenius arquata
CTACAGAATACTCCAGGACCCGACAGCACTCTACAAGACCCTTAGCATCACAATGGAACCTCACTAAAACCCTATGGGCTCCTACAGAATACTGCAGGTGCCTACGGAACCCTACAGACCCGTACAGACCCCTACGGGCACTTAGAGAACCCTGCAGGCCCCTACGGAATTCTACAGGTCCATACAGAACCCCACAGGGCCCTGTGGAACTTTACCAGCCACTACGGAACTCTACGGGTCTCTACGGAACCCTGCAGAACCCTCCGGAACCTTACAGAATCCCACAGACTCCTACAGACTGCTGCGGGCACTTACACAACCCTACAGGCCCCTACGGAACACTGCCAGCCCCTATGGAAGGAACCCTACGGGCCCCTACAGAACACCACTGGCTCCTGCGGTACTCCAGAGGCCTCTAGGGAACCTACGAAGCTCTACGGAGCCCTATGGATCCTTACGGAACAGTACGGGCCCCTTCAGACCTCTGCGGGCGCTTATGGAAACCTACAGGACCCTACGGAACTGTACGAGACTCTACAGGCCCCTAGGGAACACCACCGGCCCCTACGGAACCCTAAACAACCCTCCGGAAACATATGGCACCCTACAAGCTCCTACCAACCCCTGTGGGCACTTACACAACCCTACAGGCCCCTACGGCAATCTACGGGACTCTACGGGCCCCTAGGGAAGCCTACAGATTTTGACGGAACCGTACGAGCCCCTCTGGAAGCCTACAGAATACTCCAGGACCCGACAGCACTCTACAAGACCCTTAGCAACACAACGGAACCTCACGAAAACCCTATGGGCTCCTACAGAACACTGCAGGTGCCTACGGAACCCTACAGAACCCTACGAAATAATACCAGCCGGTACGGAAAAATATGGCCCCTACGGAACTCTACGGAACCTGGCAGAAACACTGTGGGCCCCTACAGGCCCTTGCGGGCACTTGCAGAACTCTGCAGGAACCCACGGAACTTTATGGAACCCTACCAGCCCCTACGGAAGCCTAAAGACCCTTGCAGGCAGTTACGGAACGGTACAGGGCCCTAGGGAACTTTACCAGCCGCTACGGAACTCTACAGGCCCCTACGGAACCCTGCAGAACCCTCCAGAACCTTACAGAATCCCACGGATTCCTACAGACTCCTGCGGGCACTTACTCAACCCTAGAGGACCCTACGGAAATCTATGGGACTCTACGGGCCCCTACGGAACCCTACAGATTTCGACGGAACCCTAAGAGCCCCTCTGGAACCCTACAGAATACCCGAGGACCCGACAGCACTCTACAAGACTCTTAGCAACACAACGGAACCTCACTGAAACCCTATGGGCTCCTACAGAACACTGCAGGTGCCTACGGAACCCTACAGACCCCTACGGAACCCTACACAACCCTCCGGAAACTTATGGAACCCTACAAGCTCCTACCAACCCCTGCGAGCACTTACACAACCCTACAGGTCCCTACGGCAATCTATGGGACTCTATGGGCCCCTAGGGAAGCCTACAGATTTCGACGGAACCCTACGAGCCCGTCTGGAACCCTACAGAATACTCCAGGACCCGACAGCACTCTACAAGACCCTTAGCATCACAACGGAACCTCACTAAAACCCTATGGGCTCCTACAGAATACTGCAGGTGCCTACGGAACCCTACAGACCCGTACAGACCCCTACGGGCACTTAGAGAACCCTGCAGGCCCCTACGGAATTCTACAGGTCCATACAGAACCCCACAGGGCCCTGTGGAACTTTACCAGCCACTACGGAACTCTACGGGTCCCTACGGAACCCTGCAGAACCCTCCGGAACCTTACAGAATCCCACAGACTCCTACAGACTCCTGCGGGCACTTACACAATCCTACAGGCCCCTACGGAACACTGCCAGCCCCTATGGAAGGAACCCTACGGGCCCCTACAGAACACCACTGGCTCCTGCGGTACTCCAGAGGCCTCTAGGGAACCTACGAAGCTCTACGGAGCCCTATGGATCCTTACGGAACAGTACGGGCCCCTTCAGACCTCTGCGGGCGCTTATGGAAACCTACAGGACCCTACGGAACTGTACGAGACTCTACAGGCCCCTAGGGAACACCACAGGCCCCTACGGAACCCTACACAACCCTCTGGAAACTTATGGCACCCTACAAGCTCCTGCCAAGCCCTGCGGGCACTTACACAACCCTACAGGCCCCTACGGAAATCTACAGGACTCTACGGGCCCGTAGGGAACCCTACAGATTTCGACGGAACCCTATGAGCCCCTCTGGAACCCTACAGAATACTCCAGGACCCAACAGCACTCTACAAGACCCTTAGCATCACAACGGAACCTCACGAAAACCCTATGGGCTCCTACAGAACACTGTAGGTGCCTACGGAAACCTACAGACCCCTACGGAACCCTACAGACACATGCGGGCACTTAGAGAACCCTGCAGGCCCCTACAGAACCCTACAGGTCCATACAGAACACCACAGGGCCCTGTGGAACTTTACCAGCCACTACGGAACTCTACGGGCCCCTACAGAACCCTGCAGAACCCTCCGGAACCTTACAGAATCCCACGGATTCCTACAGACTCCTGCGGGCACTTACACAACCCTAGAGGCCCCTACGGAACACTGCCAGCCCCTATGGAAGGAACCCTACGGGCCCCTACAGAACACTACTGGCTCCTGCGGTACTCCAGAGGCCTCTAGGGAACCTACGAAGCTCTACGGAGCCCTATGGATCCTTACGGAACAGTACGGGCTCCTTCAGACCTCTGCGGGCGCTTATGGAAACCTACAGGACCCTACGGAACTGTACGAGACTCTACAGGACCCTAGGGAACACCACAGGCCCCTACGGAACCCTACACAACCCTCCGGAAACATATGGCACCCTACAAGCTCCTGCCAACCCCTGCGAGCACTTACACAACCCTACAGGCCCCTACGGCAATCTATGGGACTCTATGGGCCCCTAGGGAAGCCTACAGATTTCGACGGAACCCTATGAGCCCCTCTGGAACCCTACAGAATACTCCAGGACCCGACAGCACTCTACAAGACCCTTAGCAACACAACGGAACCTCACTAAAACCCTATGGGCTCCTACAGAACACTGTAGGTGCCTACGGAAACCTACAGACCCCTACGGAATTCTACCAGCCACTACAGAAAAATATGGCCCCTACGGAACTCTACGGAACCTGACAGAAACACTGTGGGCCCCTACAGGCCCTTGCGGGCACTTGCAGAACTCTGCAGGAACCCACGGAACTTTATGGAACCCTACCAGCACTACGGAAGCATAAAGACCCTTGCAGGCAGTTACGGAACGGTACAGGGCCCTAGGGAACTTTACCAGCCACTAGGGAACTCTACGGGCCCCTACGGAACCCTGCAGAACCCTCCGGAACCTTACAGAATCCCACGGATTCCTACAGACTCCTGCGGGCACTTACACAACCCTACAGGCCCCTACGGAACACTGCCAGGCCCTATGGAAGGAACCCTACACGCCCCTACAGAACACTACTGGCTCCTGTGGTACTCCAGAGGCCTCTAGGGAACCTACGAAGCTCTACGGAGCCCTATGGATCCTTATGGAACAGTACGGGCCCCTTCAGACCTCTGCGGGCGCTTATGGAAACCTACAGGACCCTACGGAACTGTACGAGACTCTACAGGCCCCTAGGGAACACCACAGGCCCCTACGGAACCCTACACAACCCTCTGGAAACTTATGGCACCCTACAAGCTCCTGCCAAGCCCTGCGGGCACTTACACAACCCTACAGGCCCCTACGGAAATCTACAGGACTCTACGGGCCCGTAGGGAACCCTACAGATTTCGATGGAACCCTACGAGCCCCTCTGGAAGCCTACAGAATACTCCAGGACCCGACAGCACTCTACAAGACCCTTAGCAACACAACGGAACCTCACTAAAACCCTATAAGCTCCTACAGAACACTGTAGGTGCCTACGGAAACCTACAGACCCCTACGGAATTCTACCAGCCACTACAGAAAAATATGGCCCCTACGGAACTCTACGGAACCTGGCAGAAACACTGTGGGCCCCTACAGGCCCTTGCGGGCACTTGCAGAACTCTGCAGGAACCCACGGAACTTTATGGAACCCTACCAGCACTACGGAAACCTAAAGACCCTTGCAGGCAGTTACGGAACGGTACAGGGCCCTAGGGAACTTTACCAGCCACTAGGGAACTCTACGGGCCCCTACGGAACCCTGCAGAACCCTCCGGAACCTTACAGAATCCCACGGATTCCTACAGACTCCTGCGGGCACTTACACAACCCTACAGGCCCCTACGGAACACTGCCAGCCCCTATGGAAGGAACCCTACGGGCCCCTACAGAACACTACTGGCTCCTGCGGTACTCCAGAGGCCTCTAGGGAACCTACGAAGCTCTACGGAGCCCTATGGATCCTTACGGAACAGTACGGGCCCCTTCAGACCTCTGCAGGCGCTTATGGAAACCTACAGGACCCTACGGAACTGTACGAGACTCTACAGGCCCCTAGGGAACACCACAGGCCCCTACAGAACCCTAAACAACCCTCTGGAAACTTATGGAACCCTACAAGCTCCTACCAACCCCTGCGAGCACTTACACAACCCTACAGGACCCTACGGCAATCTACGGGACACTACGGGCCCCTAGGGAAGCCTACAGATTTCGACGGAACCCTATGAGCCCCTCTGGAACCCTACAGAAGACTCCAGGACCCAACAGCACTCTACAAGACCCTTAGCAACACAACGGAACCTCACGAAAACCCTATGGGCTCCTACAGAACACTGTAGGTGCCTACGGAAACCTACAGACCCCTACGGAACCTTACAGACACATGCGGGAACTTAGAGAACCCTGCAGGCCCCTACAGAACCCTACAGGTCCATACAGAACCCCACAGGGCCCTGTGGAACTTTACCAGCCACTACGGAACTCTACGGGTCCCTACGGAACCCTGCAGAACCCTCCGGAACCTTAAAGAATCCCACAGACTCCTACAGACTGCTGCGGGCACTTACACAACCCTACAGGCCCCTACGGAACACTGCCAGCCCCTATGGAAGGAACCCTACGGGCCCCTACAGAACACTACTGGCTCCTGCGGTACTCCAGAGGCCTCTAGGGAACCTACGAAGCTCTACGGAGCCCTATGGATCCTTACGGAACAGTACGGGCCCCTTCAGACCTCTGCGGGCGCTTATGGAAACCTACAGGACCCTACGGAACTGTACGAGACTCTACAGGCCCCTAGGGAACACCACAGGCCTCTACGGAACCCTACACAACACTCCGGAAACTTATGGCACCCTACAAGCTCCTGCCAAGCCCTGCGGGCACTTACACAACCCTACAGGCCCCTACGGAAATCTACAGGACTCGACGGTCCCGTAGGGAAGCTACAGATTTTGACGGAACCCTACAAGCCCCTCTGGAAGCCTACAGAATACTCCAGGACCCGACAGCACTCTACAAGACCCTTAGCAACACAACGGAACCTCACTAAAACCCTATGGGCTCCTATAGAACACTGCAGGCGCCTACGGAACCCTACAGACTCGTACAGACACCTGCGGGCACTTACGGAACCCTGCAGGCCCCTACGGAACCCTACAGATCCATACAGAACCCCACAGGGCCCTGTGGAACTTTACCAGCCACTACGGAACTCTACGAGTCCCTACGGAACCCTGCAGAACCCTCCGGAACCTTACAGAATCCCACAGACTCCTACAGACTGCTGCGGGCACTTACACAACCCTAGAGGCCCCTACGGAACACTGCCAGCCCCTATGGAAGGAACCCTACGGGCCCCTACAGAACACCACTGGCTCCTGCGGTACTCCAGAGGCCTCTAGGGAACCTACGAAGCTCTACGGAGCCCTATGGATCCTTACGGAACAGTACGGGCCCCTTCAGACCTCTGCGGGCGCTTATGGAAACCTACAGGACCCTACGGAACTGTACGAGACTCTACAGGCCCCTAGGGAACACCACAGGCCCCTACGGAACCCTACACAACCCTCTGGAAACTTATGGCACCCTACAAGCTCCTGCCAACCCCTGTGGGCACTTACACAACCCTACAGGCCCCTACGGAAATCTACAGGACTCTACGGGCCCTTAGGGAACCCTACAGATTTCGATGGAACCCTATGAGCCCCTCTGGAAGCCTACAGAATACTCCAGGACCCGACAGCACTCTACAAGACCCTTAGCATCACAACGGAACCTCACTAAAACCCTATGGGATCCTACAGAATACTGCAGGTGCCTACGGAACCCTACAGACCCGTACAGACCCCTACGGGCACTTAGAGAACCCTGCAGGCCCCTACGGAATTCTACAGGTCCATACAGAACCCCACAGGGTCCTACGGAACTCTACGGGTCCCTACGGAACCCTGCAGAACCCTCCAGAACCTTACAGAATCCCACAGACTCCTACAGACTGCTGCGGGCACTTACACAACCCTACAGGCCCCTACGGAACACTGCCAGCCCCTATGGAAGGAACCCTACGGGCCCCTACAGAACACCACTGGCTCCTGCGGTACTCTACAGGCCTCTAGGGAACCTACGAAGCTCTACAGAGCTCTATGGATCCTTACGGAACAGTACGGGCTCCTTCAGACCTCTGCGGGCGCTTATGGAAACCTACAGGACCCTACGGAACTGTACGAGACTCTACAGGCCCCTAGGGAACACCACAGGCCCCTACGGAACCCTACAAACCCTCCGGAAACATATGGCACCCTACAGGCTCCTACCAATCCCTGCGGGCACTTACACAACCCTACAGGCCCCTACGGAAATCTACGGGACTCTACGGGCCCCTAGGGAAGCCTACAGATTTTGACGGAACCGTACGAGCCCCTCTGGAAGCCTACAGAATACTCCAGGACCCGACAGCACTCTACAAGACCCTTAGCAACACAACGGAACCTCACTAAAACCCTATGGGCTCCTACAGAACACTGCAGGTGCCTACGGAACCCTACAGAACCCTACGAAATAATACCAGCCGGCACAGAAACCTATGGCCCCTACGGAACGATACGGAACCTGGCAGAAACATTGTGGCGCCCTACAGGCCCTTGCGGGCACTTGCAGAACTCTGCAGGAACCCACGGAACTTTATGGAACCCTACCAGCCCCTACGGAAGCCTAAAGACCCTTGCAGGCAGTTACGGAAAGGTACAGGGCCCTAGGGAACTTTACCAGCCACTACGGAACTCTACGGGCCCCTACAAAACCCTGCAGAACCCTCCAGAACCTTACAGAATCCCACGGATTCCAACAGACTCCTGCGGGCACTTACTCAACCTTAGAGGACCCTAGGGAAATCTATGGGACTCTACGGGCCCCTACGGAACCCTACAGATTTCGACGGAACCCTAAGAGCCCCTCTGGAACCCTACAGAATACCCGATTACCCGACAGCACTCTACAAGACCATTAGCAACACAACGGAACCTCACTAAAACCCTATGGGCTCCTACAGAACACTGCAGGTGCCTACGGAACCCTACAGACCCCTACGGAATACTACCAGCCACTACAGAAAAATATGGCCCCTACGGAACTCTACGGAACCTGACAGAAACACTGTGGGCCCCTACAGGCCCTTGCGGGCACTTGCAGAACTCTGCAGGAACCCACGGAACTTTATGGAACCCTACCAGCCCCTACGGAAGCCTAAATACCCTTGCAGGCAGTTACGGAATGGTCCGGGCCCTAGGGAACTTTACCAGCCACTAGGGAACTCTACGGGCCCCTACGGAACCCTGCAGAACCCTCCAGAACATTACAGAATCCCACGGATTCCTACAGACTCCTGCGGGCACTTACACAACCCTACAGGCCCCTACGGAACACTGCCAGCCCCTATGGAAGGAACCCTACACGCCCCTACAGAACACTAGTGGCTCCTGCGGTACTCCAGAGGCCTCTAGGGAACCTACGAAGCTCTACGGAGCCTTATGGATCCTTACGGAACAGTACGGGCCCCTTCAGACCTCTGCGGGCGCTTTTGGAAACCTACAGGACCCTACGGAACTGTACGAGACTCTACAGGCCACTAGGGAACACCACAGGCCCCTACGGAACCCTACACAACCCTCTGGAAACTTATGGCACCCTACAAGCTCCTGCCAACCCCTGCGGGCACTTACACAACCCTACAGGCCCCTACGGAAATCTACAGGACTCTACGGGCCCCTAGGGAACCCTACAGATTTTGACGGAACCCTATGAGCCCCTCTGGAACCCTACAGAATACTCCAGGACCCGACAGCACTCTACAAGACCCTTAGCAACACAACGGAACCTCACGAAAACCCTATGGGCTCCTACAGAATACTGCAGCTGCCTACGGAACCCTAGAGACCCGTACAGACACCTACGGGCACTTAGAGAACCCTGCAGGCCCCTACGGAATTCTACAGGTCCATACAGAACCCCACAGGGCCCTGTGGAACTTTACCAGCCACTACGGAACTCTACGGGTCCCTACGGAACCCTGCAGAACCCTCCGGAACCTTAAAGAATCCCACAGACTCCTACAGACTGCTGCGGGCACTTACACAACCCTACAGGCCCCTACGGAACACTGCCAGCCCCTATGGAAGGAACCCTACGGGCCCCTACAGAACACTACTGGCTCCTGCGGTACTCCAGAGGCCTCTAGGGAACCTACGAAGCTCTACGGAGCCCTATGGATCCTTACGGAACAGTACGGGCCCCTTCAGACCTCTGCGGGCGCTTATGGAAACCTACAGGACCCTACGGAACTGTACGAGACTCTACAGGCCCCTAGGGAACACCACAGGCCTCTACGGAACCCTACACAACACTCCGGAAACTTATGGCACCCTACAAGCTCCTGCCAAGCCCTGCGGGCACTTACACAACCCTACAGGCCCCTACGGAAATCTACAGGACTCGACGGTCCCGTAGGGAAGCTACAGATTTTGACGGAACCCTACAAGCCCCTCTGGAAGCCTACAGAATACTCCAGGACCCGACAGCACTCTACAAGACCCTTAGCAACACAACGGAACCTCACTAAAACCCTATGGGCTCCTATAGAACACTGCAGGCGCCTACGGAACCCTACAGACTCGTACAGACACCTGCGGGCACTTACGGAACCCTGCAGGCCCCTACGGAACCCTACAGATCCATACAGAACCCCACAGGGCCCTGTGGAACTTTACCAGCCACTACGGAACTCTACGAGTCCCTACGGAACCCTGCAGAACCCTCCGGAACCTTACAGAATCCCACAGACTCCTACAGACTGCTGCGGGCACTTACACAACCCTAGAGGCCCCTACGGAACACTGCCAGCCCCTATGGAAGGAACCCTACGGGCCCCTACAGAACACCACTGGCTCCTGCGGTACTCCAGAGGCCTCTAGGGAACCTACGAAGCTCTACGGAGCCCTATGGATCCTTACGGAACAGTACGGGCCCCTTCAGACCTCTGCGGGCGCTTATGGAAACCTACAGGACCCTACGGAACTGTACGAGACTCTACAGGCCCCTAGGGAACACCACAGGCCCCTACGGAACCCTACACAACCCTCTGGAAACTTATGGCACCCTACAAGCTCCTGCCAACCCCTGTGGGCACTTACACAACCCTACAGGCCCCTACGGAAATCTACAGGACTCTACGGGCCCTTACGGAACCCTACAGATTTCGATGGAACCCTATGAGCCCCTCTGGAAGCCTACAGAATACTCCAGGACCCGACAGCACTCTACAAGACCCTTAGCATCACAACGGAACCTCACTAAAACCCTATGGGATCCTACAGAATACTGCAGGTGCCTACGGAACCCTACAGACCCGTACAGACCCCTACGGGCACTTAGAGAACCCTGCAGGCCCCTACGGAATTCTACAGGTCCATACAGAACCCCACAGGGCCCTACGGAACTCTACGGGTCCCTACGGAACCCTGCAGAACCCTCCAGAACCTTACAGAATCCCACAGACTCCTACAGACTGCTGCGGGCACTTACACAACCCTACAGGCCCCTACGGAACACTGCCAGCCCCTATGGAAGGAACCCTACGGGCCCCTACAGAACACCACTGGCTCCTGCGGTACTCTACAGGCCTCTAGGGAACCTACGAAGCTCTACAGAGCTCTATGGATCCTTACGGAACAGTACGGGCTCCTTCAGACCTCTGCGGGCGCTTATGGAAACCTACAGGACCCTACGGAACTGTACGAGACTCTACAGGCCCCTAGGGAACACCACAGGCCCCTACGGAACCCTACAAACCCTCCGGAAACATATGGCACCCTACAGGCTCCTACCAATCCCTGCGGGCACTTACACAACCCTACAGGCCCCTACGGAAATCTACGGGACTCTACGGGCCCCTAGGGAAGCCTACAGATTTTGACGGAACCGTACGAGCCCCTCTGGAAGTCTACAGAATACTCCAGGACCCGACAGCACTCTACAAGACCCTTAGCAACACAACGGAACCTCACTAAAACCCTATGGGCTCCTACAGAACACTGCAGGTGCCTACGGAACCCTACAGAACCCTACGAAATAATACCAGCCGGCACAGAAACCTATGGCCCCTACGGAACGATACGGAACCTGGCAGAAACATTGTGGCGCCCTACAGGCCCTTGCGGGCACTTGCAGAACTCTGCAGGAACCCACGGAACTTTATGGAACCCTACCAGCCCCTACGGAAGCCTAAAGACCCTTGCAGGCAGTTACGGAAAGGTACAGGGCCCTAGGGAACTTTACCAGCCACTACGGAACTCTACGGGCCCCTACAAAACCCTGCAGAACCCTCCAGAACCTTACAGAATCCCACGGATTCCAACAGACTCCTGCGGGCACTTACTCAACCTTAGAGGACCCTAGGGAAATCTATGGGACTCTACGGGCCCCTACGGAACCCTACAGATTTCGACGGAACCCTAAGAGCCCCTCTGGAACCCTACAGAATACCCGATTACCCGACAGCACTCTACAAGACCATTAGCAACACAACGGAACCTCACTAAAACCCTATGGGCTCCTACAGAACACTGCAGGTGCCTACGGAACCCTACAGACCCCTACGGAATACTACCAGCCACTACAGAAAAATATGGCCCCTACGGAACTCTACGGAACCTGACAGAAACACTGTGGGCCCCTACAGGCCCTTGCGGGCACTTGCAGAACTCTGCAGGAACCCACGGAACTTTATGGAACCCTACCAGCCCCTACGGAAGCCTAAATACCCTTGCAGGCAGTTACGGAATGGTCCGGGCCCTAGGGAACTTTACCAGCCACTAGGGAACTCTACGGGCCCCTACGGAACCCTGCAGAACCCTCCAGAACCTTACAGAATCCGATGGATTCCTACAGACTCCTGCGGGCACTTACTCAACCCTAGAGGACCCTACGGAACACTGCCAGCCCCTATGGAAGGAACCCTACGGGCCCCTACAGAACACTACTGGCTCCTGCGGTACTCCAGAGGCCTCTAGGGAACCTACGAAGCTCTACGGAGCCCTATGGATCCTTACGGAACAGTACGGGCCCCTTCAGACCTCTGCGGGCGCTTATGGAAACCTACAGGACCCTACGGAACTGTACGAGACTCTACAGGCCCCTAGGGAACACCACAGGCCCCTACGGAACCCTACACAACCCTCTGGAAACTTATGGCACCCTACAAGCTCCTGCCAAGCCCTGCGGGCACTTACACAACCCTACAGGCCCCTACGGAAATCTACAGGACTCTACGGGCCCTTACGGAACCCTACAGATTTCGATGGAACCCTATGAGCCCCTCTGGAAGCCTACAGAATACTCCAGGACCCGACAGCACTCTACAAGACCCTTAGCAACACAACGGAACCTCACTAAAACCCTATGGGCTCCTACAGAACACTGCAGGCGCCTACGGAACCCTAGAGACCCGTACAGACACCTGCGGGCACTTACGGAACCCTGCAGGCCCCTACGGAACCCTACAGGTCCATACAGAACCCCACAGGGCCCTACGGAACTTTACCAGCCACTACGGAACTCTACGGGTCCCTACGGAACCCTGCAGAACCCTCCGGAACCTTACAGAATCCCACAGACTCCTACAGACTCCTGCGGGCACTTACACAACCCTACAGGCCCCTACGGAACACTGCCAGCCCCTATGGAAGGAACCCTAAGGGCCCCTACAGAACACTACTGGCTCCTGCGGTACTCCAGAGGCCTCTAGGGAACCTACGAAGCTCTACGGAGCCCTATGGATCCTTACGGAACAGTACGGGCCCCTTCAGACCTCTGCGGGCGCTTATGGAAACCTACAGGACCCTACGGAACTGTACGAGACTCTACAGGTCCCTAGGGAACACCACAGGCCCCTACGGAACCCTACACAACCCTCCGGAAACATATGGCACCCTACAAGCTCCTGCCAACCCCTGCGGGCAATTACACAACCCTACAGGCCCCTACGGAAATCTACGGGACTCTACGGGCCCCTAGGGAAGCCTACAGATTTTGACGGAACCCTACGAGCCCCTCTGGAACCCTACAGAATACTCCAGGACCCGACAGCACTCTACAAGACCCTTAGCAACACAACGGAACCTCACGAAAACCCTATGGGCTCCTACAGAACACTGCAGGTGCCTACGGAACCCTACAGAACCCTACGAAATAATACCAGCCGGTACGGAAAAATATGGCCCCTACAGAACTCTACGGAACCTGGCAGAAACACTGTGGGCCCCTACAGGCCCTTGCGGGCACTTGCAGAACTCTGCCAGCGTGCGCCTCCGGGTGTCGCTGCGCGTCCTCTCCACCCTGACGCAGCCTCACCTCGCTCTTCAGAATGCCGACGGGCGCTGTCCGAGTTCGTCGCGCTACACCCTGCTCCTCGGATGACACTGCGCCTCCTCCCGACCCGACGCACGCTCATCCTGCCCTTCGGGGTTCCGCCGGGCGCTCTCCCGAGCAGGCCACGCTACCACCGTGCACCTCCGGGTGTCGCTGTGCGTCCTCTCGACCCTGACGCTTCCTCACCTCGCTCTTCAGAATGTGGACGGGCGCTGTCCGAGCTCGTCGCGCTACCACCCTGCGACTCCGGGTGTCGCTGCGCATCCTCCCGACCCGACACACGCTCATCCCCCCCTTCGGGGTGCTGCCGGGCGCGCTCCCGAGCTCGCCGCGCTACCACCCTGCGCCTCTGGCTGTCGCTGCGCCTCCTCCCGACCATGCCGATCCTTCACCCCGCTCTTCGGGGTGCTGCGGGGCTTTCCCGAGCTCGCCGCGCTACCACCATGAGCTTCCGGGTGTCGCTGCGCGTCCTCCCGACCCGGCGCATGCTCATCCCGCTCATCGGTTGCCACCGAGCGCTCTCCCGATATGGCCACTCCTTCACACCGCTCCTCGGGGTGCCGCCGGGCGCTCTACTGAGCTCGCCGCGCAATCACCCTGCGCCTCCGGGTGTCTCTGCGTGTCCTCCCGACCCCGACGCACCCTCATCTCGCCCCTCCGGGTGCCGACGGGCGCCAACTCGATCCCGCCGAGCCTTAACCCACCCTGCGCCGACAGGCGCACGTCCCACATGCCCGAGCCGCTCCCCCCGCCTTTCGGGGTGCCGACGAGTCCTCGTCCGACTCGCCCGTGCCCTCACCCCGCTCCTCGGGGTGCCGCCGGGCACTGTCCGAGCTCGCCCTTGTACTAGCGTGCGCCTCTGCGTGTCGCTGCGCGTCCTCCCGACCACGCCGATTCATCACCCCGCTCTTCAGTGTGATGCGGGGCTCTCCCGAGCTCGTCGCGCTACTACCGTGCTCCTCCGGGTGTCGCAGTGCGCCTCCCGACCGCGCCGTATATACACCCGGCTCGGCAGGGTGCCTCCGGGCGCTCTGCCGAGCTTGCTGCGCTACCGCTCTGCGCCTCCGGGTGTCGCTGCGCGTCCTCCCAACCCCGACGCACCCTCATCCCGCCCCTGCGGGTGCCGACGGGCGCCAACTCGATCCCGCCGAGCCTTAACCCACCCCTCGGGATGGTGACGGGCGCACGTCCCACCTGCCCTAGCCGCTCCCCCCGCCCTTCGGGGTGCCGACGAGTCCTCGTCCGACTTGCCCGTGCCCTCAGCGCGCTCTTCGCGGTGCCGCCGGGCACTGTCCAAGCTCGCCGCTGTACCAGCAAGCGCCTCCGGCTGTCGCTGCGCTTCCTCCCGACTACGCCGATCCTTCACCCCGCTCTTCGGGGTGTCGTCAGGCGCTCTCCCGAGCAAGCCGCGCTACCACCGTGCACCTCCGGGTGTCGCTGCGCGTCCTCTCCACCCTGACGCACCCTCACCTCGCTCTTCAGAATGTGGACGGGCGCTGTCCGAGCTCGTCGCGCTACCACCCTGCGACTCCGGGTGTCGCTGCGCATCCTCCCGACCCGACACACGCTCATCCCCCACTTCGGGGTGCCGCCGGGCGCTCTGCCAAGCTCGCCGCGCAATCACCCTGCGCCTCCGGGTGTCACTGCGCGTCCTCCCGACCTGACACACGCTCATCCCGCTCATCGGGGTGCCTCCGGGCGCTCTCCCGAGCTCGCTGCGCTACCATCGTGCGTCTCCAAGTGCCGCCGAGCGCTCTCCCGATATGGCCGCTCCTTCACACCGCTCCTTGGGGTGCCGCCGGGCGCTCTGCCGAGCTCGCCGCGCAATCACCCTGCGCCTCCGGGTGTCTCTGCGTGTCCTCCCGACCCCGACGCACCCCGATGAGCAGGATGAGCATGCGTCGACTCGGGTGGAGGCGCAGCGACAACCGGAGGTGCATGGTGTCAGCGCGGCTTGCTTGGGAGAGCGCCTGACGACACCCCGAAGAGCGGGGTGAAGGATCAGCGTACTCGGGAAGAAGCACAGCGACGGGAGGAAGAGCAGCGATAGCCGGAGGTGCACGCTGGTACAGCGGCGAGCTCGGACAGTGCCCGGCGGCACCCCAAAGAGTGCGCTGAGGGCACGGGCGAGTCGGAGGAGGACTCGTCGGCACCCCGAAAGGCGGGGGGAGCGGCTCGGGCAGGTGGGACGTGCACCCGTCACCATCCCGAGGGGTGGGTTAAGGCTCGGCGGGATCGAGTTGGCGCCCGTCCACACCCGGAGGGGTGGGATGAGGGTGCGTCTGGGTTGGGAGGACGCGCAGTGACACCCGGAGGCGCAGGGTGATTGCGCGGCGAGCTCGGAGAGTACCCATCGGCACCCGGAGGGGCGGGATGAGGGTGCGTCAGGGTGGAGAGGATGCGCAGCGACACCCGGAGGTGCACGGTGGTAGCGCGGCAGGCTCGGGAGAGCGCCCGGCGGCACCCAGACAAGCGGGTTGTAGGAGCGGTGATATCGGAAGAGCGCTCAGTGGCACTCAGAGGCGCGCGGTGGTACCGCGGCGAGATCCCGAGAGTGCCCGGTGGCACTCGCTGGCGCTGGGTGGTAGCGTGACGAGCTCGGGAGAGCGCCTGGCGGCACTCCGACGCGAGGGGTCAATGAGTGGCGATACTGGGAGAGCGCTCAGCGGCACTCGGAGGCGCACGGTGGTAGCGCGGTGAGCTCGGCAGAGCGCCCGCCGGCACCCCGAGCACCGTGGTGAAGGAGCGGCGATATCGGGAGAGCGCTCGGCGACACCCCAACGCGCGGGGTGAAGGAGCAGCGATATCGGGAGTCCGTTTGGCGACAACTCGACGTGAAGGGTGAACGAGTGGCGATACCGGGAGAGCGCTCGGTAGCACTCGGAGGCGCACGGTGGTAGTGCGGCAAGCTCGGGAGAGCGCTCGGCGGCACCCAAAGAAGAGGGTGAAGGAGCGGCGATATCAGGAGAGGGCTCGGCGGCACTCGGAGGCGCGCTGTGGTACTGCTGTGAAATCCCGAGAGCACCCAGCGGCACTCGCATGAGCAGGGTGGAGCGCGTCGAGCTCGGGAGAGCGCCCGGTGGCACCCAGAGAAGCGGGATGAGAGTGCGTCGGGTCGACCGGACGCACAGCGGCACCTGGAGGCGCACGGTGGTAGTGCGACGAACTCGGGAGAGCGCCCGGCCTCACGCAGACAAGCGGGTTGAAGGAGCGGTGATATCGGGGGAGTGCTCGGCGGCACTCGCCGGTGCACGGTGTTAGCGCGGCGAGCTCGGCAGAGCGCCCGGCGGCTCCCCGAGGAGCGGGATGAGCGTGCGCCGGGACAACCGGAAGCGCAGCGGCAACTGGAGGCGCACGGTGGTAGTGCGGCGAGCTCGGCAGAGCGCCCGGCGGCACCCCGAGGAGCAGGATGAGCATGCGTCGGGTCGACTGGATAAACAGCGGCACCTGGAGGCGCACGGTGGTAGTGGGGCAAGCTCGGGAGAGCGCTCGGCGGCACCTAGACAAGAGGGGTGAAGGAACGGCGATATCGGGAGAGGGCTCAGCGGCACTCAGAGGCGCACGGCGGTAGCGCGGCGAGCTCGGCAGAGCGCCCGGCGGCACCCCGAGCACCGTGGTGAAGGAGCGGCGATATCTGGAGATCGCTCAGCAGCACTCCGAGGCGCGCGATGGTAACGCGGCGAGATCCCGAGAGTGCCCGCTGGCACTCGTCGGCGCTGGGTGGAGCGTGACGAGCTCGGCAGAGCGCCCGGCGGCACCACGAGGAGCGGGATGAGAGTGCGTCGGGTCGACCGGACGCACAGCTGCACCTGGAGGTGCACGGTGGTAGTGCGACGAGCTCGGGAGAGCGCCCGGCGGCACCCCGAGGAGCGGGATGAGCGTGCGTCGGGTCGTCCGGACGCACAGCGGCACCTGGAGGCGCACGGTGCTAGTGCGGCGAGCTCGGGAGATCGCCCGGCCTCACGCAGACAAGCGGGTTGAAGGAGCGGCGATATCGGGAGAGCGCTCAGCGGCACTCGGAGGCACACGGTGGTAGCACGGCGAGATCCCGAGAGCTCTCGGCGGCACTCGCCGGCGCACGGCGGTAGTGCTGCAAGCTCGGGAGAGCGCTCGGCGGCACCCAGACAAGCGGGGTGAAGGACCAGCGATATCGGGAGAGCGTTCAGAGGCACTCGGAGGCGCGCGGTGGTAGCGCGGCAAGCTCGGGAGAGCGCCCGGCGACACCTTGAGGAGGGGGATGAGCGTGCGTCGGGTCGACCGGACGCACAGCGGCACCTGGAGGCGCACGGTGGTAGCGCGGCAAGCTTGGGAGAGCGCCCGGCGGCACCCAGACAAGCGGGGTGAAGGAGCGGCGATATCGGGAGAGCGCTCGGCGACACCCCGACGCGCGGGGTGAAGGAGCGGCGATATCGGGAGAGCACTCGGCGACAACTCGACGCAAGGGGTGAACGAGCGGCGATACCGGGAGAGCGATCGGCGGCACTCGGAGGCGCGCTGTGGTAGTGCGGCAAGCTCCGCAGAGCGCCCGGCGGCACCCCGAGCACCATGGTGAAGGAGCGGCGATATCGGGAGAGCGCTCGGCGGCACTCGGAGGCGCTCTGGTACCTCTGCGAAATCCCGAGAGCACCCAGCGGCACTCGCATGCGTAGGGTGGAGCGCGACGAGGTCGGCAGAGAATCCGGCGGTACCCCGAGCACCGTGATGAAGGACCGGCGATATCGGGAGAGCTCTCAGCGGCACTCGGACGCGCACGGTGGTACCGCAGCGAGATCCCGAGAGCACCCAGCGGCACTCGCATGCGCAGGGTGGAGCACGACGAGCTCGGCAGAGCGCCCGGCGGCACCCCGAGCACCGTGGTGAAGGAGCGGCGATATCGGGAGAGCCCTCGGCGGCACTCGGAGGCGCGCGGTGGTACCGCGGCGAGATCCCGAGAGCACCCAGCGGCACTCGCGTGCGCAGGGTGGAGCGCGACGAGCTCGGCAGAGCGTCCAGCGGCATCATGAGGAGCGGGATGAGCGTGCGTCGGGTCGACCGGACGCACAGCTGCACCTGGAGGCGCACGGTGGTACTGCGGCGAGCTCGGGAGAGCGCCCGGCGGCACCCCGAGCACCGTGGTGAAGGAGCGGCGATATCGGGAGCGCTCTCCGCAGCACTCGGAGGCGCGCGGTGGTACCGCGGCGAGATCCCGAGAGCACCCAGCGGCACTCGCATGCGCAGGGTGGAGCGCGACGAGCTCGGCAGAGCGCCCGGCGGCACCACGAGGAGCGGGATGAGCGTGCGTCGGGTCGACTGGATAAACAGCGGCACCTGTAGGCACACGGTGGTAGTGCGGCAAGCTCGGGAGAGCGCTCGGCGGCACCTAGACAAGAGGGGTGAAGGAACGGCGATATCGGGAGAGGGCTCAGCGGCATTCAGAGGCGCACGGCGGTAGCGCGGCGAGCTCGGCAGAGCGCCCGGCGGCAGCCCGAGCACCGTGGTGAAGGAGCGGCGATATCGGGAGAGCGCTCAGCAGCACTCCCAGGCGCGCGATGGTACCGCGGCGAGATCCCGAGAGTGCCCGCTGGCACTCGTCGGCGCTGGATGGAGCGCGACGAGCTCGGCAGAGCGCCCGGTGGCACCACGAGAAGCGGGATGAGAGTGCGTCGGGTCGACCGGACGCACAGCTGCACCTGGAGGTGCACGGTGGTAGTGCGACGAGCTCGGGAGAGCGCCCGGCGGCACCCCGAGGAGCGGGATGAGCGTGCGTCGGGTCGTCCGGACGCACAGCGGCACCTGGAGGCGCACGGTGCTAGTGCGGCGAGCTCGGGAGATCGCCCGGCCTCACGCAGACAAGCGGGTTGAAGGAGCGGCGATATCGGGAGAGCGCTCAGCGGCACTCGGAGGCACACGGTGGTAGCACGGCGAGATCCCGAGAGCTCTCGGCGGCACTCGCCGGCGCACGGCGGTAGTGCTGCAAGCTCGGGAGAGCGCTCGGCGGCACCCAGACAAGCGGGGTGAAGGACCAGCGATATCGGGAGAGCGTTCAGAGGCACTCGGAGGCGCGCGGTGGTACCGCTGCGAGATCCCGAGAGCGCTCGGCGGCACTCGCCGGCGCACGGTGGTAGTGCAGCGAGCTCAAGAGAGCGCCCGGCGGCACTCGGAGGCACGCTGTAGTACCGCTGCGAGATCCCGAGAGCACCCAGCGGCACTCGCATGCGCAGGGTGGAGAGCGACGAGGTCGGCAGAGCGCCCGGCGGTACCCCGATCACCGTGGTGAAGGAGCGGCGATATCCAGAGAGCGCTCGGCGGCACTCGCTGGCGCACGGTGGTAGCGCGGCAAGCTCGGGAGAGCGCCCGGCGACACCTTGAGGAGGGGGATGAGCGTGCGTCGGGTCGACCGGACTCACAGCGGCACCAGCAGGCGCACAATGGTAGTGCGGCAAGCTAGGGAGAGCGCCCGACGGCACCCAGACAAGCGGGGTGATGGAGCGGCGATATCGGAAGAGCGCTCGGCGACACCCCGACGCGCGGGGTGAAGGAGCGCGATATCGGGAGAGCGCTCGGCGGCACTCGGAGGCGCGCGGTGGTACCGCTGCGAGATCCCGAGAGCACCCAGCAGCACTCGCATGCGCAGGGTGGAGAGCGACGAGCTCGGCAGAGCGCCCGGCGGCACCCCGAGGAACGGGATGAGCTTGCGTCGGGTCGACCGGACGCACAGCGGCACCTGGAGGCGCACGGTGGTAGCGCGGCAAGCTTGGGAGAGCGCCCGGCGGCACCCAGACAAGCGGGGTGAAGGAGCGGCGATATCGGGAGAGCGCTCGGCGACACCCCGACGCGCGGGGTGAAGGAGCGGCGATATCGGGAGAGCACTCGGCGACAACTCGACGCAAGGGGTGAACGAGCGGCGATACCGGGAGAGCGATCGGCGGCACTCGGAGGCGCGCTGTGGTAGTGCGGCAAGCTCCGCAGAGCGCCTGGCGGCATCCCGAGCACCGTGGTGAAGGAGCGGCGATATCAGGAGAGCGCTCAGCGACAACTCGACGCGCGGGGTGAACGAGCGGCGATACCGGGAGAGCGCTTGGCGGCACTCGGAGGCGCTCTGGTACCTCTGCGAAATCCCGAGAGCACCCAGCGGCACTCGCATGCGTAGGGTGGAGCGCGACGAGGTCGGCAGAGAATCCGGCGGTACCCCGAGCACCGTGATGAAGGACCGGCGATATCGGGAGAGCGCTCGGCGGCACTCGGAGGCGCACGGTGGTACCCCGACGAGATCCCGAGAGCGCTCGGCGGCACTCGGAGGTGCACGGTGGTAGCGCGTCGAGCTCGGCAGAGCACCCGGCGACACCCCGAGGAGCGGGGTGAGCGTGCGTCGGGTCGACCGGACGCACAGCGGCACCTGGAGGCGCACGGTCCTAGTGCGGCGAGCTCGGCAGAGCGCCCGGCGGCACCCCGAGCACCGTGGTGAAGGAGCGGCGATATCGGGAGAGCCCTCGGTGGCACTCGGAGGCGCGCGGTGGTACCGCGGCGAGATCCCGAGAGCACCAGCGGCACTCGCGTGCGCAGGGTGGAGCGCGACGAGCTCGGCAGAGCGTCCAGCGGCATCCCGAGGAGCGGGATGAGCGTGCGTCGGGTCGACCGGACGCACAGCTGCACCTTGAGGCGCACGGTGGTACTGCGGCGAGCTCGGCAGAGTACCCGGCGGGTCCCCGAGCACCGTGGTGAAGGAGCGGCGATATCGGGAGAGCGCTCGGCGGCACTCAGAGGCGCGCTGTGGTACCGCTGCGAAATCCCGAGAGCACCGAGCGGCACTCGCATGCGTAGGGTGGAGCGCGACGAGGTCGGCAGAGCGTCCGGCGGCACCCCGAGCACCGTGGTGAAGGAGCGGCGATATCGGGAGAGCGCTCTGCGGCACTCGGAGGCCCGCGGTGGTACCGCTGCGAGATCCCGAGAGCACCCAGCGGCACTCGCATGCGCAGGGTGGAGAGCGACGAGCTCGGCAGAGCGCCCGGCGGCACCCCGAGGAGCGGGATGAGCTTGCGTCGGGTCGACCGGACGCACAGCGGCACCTGGAGGCGCACGGTGGTAGCGCGGCAAGCTTGGGAGAGCGCCCGGCGGCACCCAGACAAGCGGGGTGAAGGAGCGGCGATATCGGGAGAGCGCTCGGCGACACCCCGACGCGCGGGGTGAAGGAGCGGCGATATCGGGAGAGCACTCGGCGACAACTCGACGCAAGGGGTGAACGAGCGGCGATACCGGGAGAGCGATCGGCGGCACTCGGAGGCGCGCTGTGGTAGTGCGGCAAGCTCCGCAGAGCACCTGGCGGCACCCCAAGCACCGTGGTGAAGGACCGGCGATATCAGGAGAGCGCTCAGCGACCACTCGACGCAAAGGGTGAACGAGCGGCGATACCGGGAGAGCGATCGGCGGCACTCGGAGGCGCGCTGTGGTAGTGCGGCAAGCTCCGCAGAGCGCCCGGCGGCACCCCGAGCACCGTGGTGAAGGAGCGGCGATATCGGGAGAGCGCTCGGCAACACCCCGACGCGCGGGGTGAAGGAGCGGCGATATCGGGAGAGCGCTCGGCGGCACTCGGAGGCGCGCGGTGGTAGTGCAGCGATATCCCGAGAGTGCCCGCTGGTACTCGCTGGCGCACGGTGCTAGTGCAGCGAGCTCGGGAGAGCGCCCGGCGGCACCACGAGGAGCGGGATGAGCGTGCGTCGGGTCGACCGGACGCACAGCGGCACCTGGAGGCGCATGGTGGTATTGCGGCGAGCTCGGGAGAGCACCCGGCGACACCCCGAGGAGCGGGGTGAGCATGCGTCGGGTCGACCGGACGCACAGCGGCACCTGGAGGCGCACGGTGCTAGTGCGGCGAGCTCGGGAGATCGCCCGGCGGCACCCCGAGCAACGTGGTGAAGGAGCGGCGATATCGGGAGAGCGCCTGGAGGCACCCCGACGCGCGACGTCAACGAGTGGCGATACAGGGAGAGCTCTCAGCGGCACTCGGAGGCGCAGGGTGGTAGAGCGGCGAGCTCGGCAGAGCGCCCGGCGGCACCCCGAGGACCGTGGTGAAGGAGCGGCGATATCGGGAGAGCGCTCGGCGGCACTCGGAGGCGCACGGTGGTACCACGACGAGATCCCGAGAGTGCTCGGCAGCACTCGCCGGTGCACGGTGTTAGCGCGGCGAGCTCGGCAGAGCGCCCGGCGGCTCCCCGAGGAGCGGGATGAGCGTGCGCCGGGACAACCGGAAGCACAGCGGCAACTGGAGGCGCACGGTGGTACCGCGGCGCGCTCGGCAGAGCGCCCGGCGGCACCCCGAGGAGCAGGATGAGCGTGCGTCGGGTAGACTGGATAAACAGCGGCACTCGGAGGCGCGCGGTGGTACCGCGGCGAGATCCCGAGAGCACCCAGCGGCACTCGCATGCGCAGGGTGGAGCGCGACGAGCTCGGCAGAGCGTCCAGCGGCATCACGAGGAGCGGGATGAGCGTGCGTCGGGTCGACCGGACGCACAGCTGCACCTGGAGGCGCACGGTGGTATTGCGGCAAGCTCGGGAGAGCGCCCGGCGGCACCCAGAGAAGCGGGATGAGCGTGCGTCGGGTCGACAAGACGCACAGCGGCACCTAGAGGCGCACGGTGGTAGTGCGGCGAGCTTGGCAGAGCGCCCGGCGACACCCCGAGGAGCGGAGTGAGCGTGCGTCGTGTCGACCGGACGCACAGCGGCACCTGGAGGTGCACGGTGCTAGTGCGGCGAGCTCGGGAGAACGCCCGGCGGGACCCCGAGGAGCGGGATGAGTGTGCGTCGTGTCGACCGGACGCACAGCGGCACCTGGAGGCGCACGGTGGTACCGCGGCAAGCTCGGGAGAGCGCCCGGCAGCACCCAGAGGAACGGGATGAGCGTGCGTCGTGTCGACCGGACGCACAGCGGCACCTGGAGGCGCACGGTGGTAGTGCGGCAAGCTCGGGACAGCGCTCGGCGGCACCAAAACGCGTGGGGTGAAGGAGCGGCGATATCGGGAGAGCACTCAGCGGCACTCAGAGGCACATGGTGGTAGCGCAGCGAGCTCGGCAGAGCGCCCGGCGGCACCCCGAGCACCGTGGTGAAAAAGCGGCGATATCGGGAGAGCGCTCGGCGACACCCCGAGGAGCGGGGTGAAGAAGCAGCGATATCGGGAGAGCGTTCAGAGGCACTCGGAGGCGCGCTGTGGTACCGCTGCGAGATCCCGAGAGCACCCAGCGGCACCCGCATGCGCAGGGTGGAGCGCTACGAGCTCTGGAGAGCGTCCGGCGGTACCCCGAGCACCGTGGTGAAGGAGCGGCGATATCGGGAGAGCGCTTGGCGTCACCCCGACGCGCGGGGTGAAGGAGCGGCGATATCGGGAGAGCGCTCGGCGGCACTCGGACGCGCACGGTGGTACAGCTGCGAAATCCCAAGAGCAACCAGCGGCACTTGCATGCGTAGGGTGGAGCGCGACAAAGTCGGCAGAGCGTACGGCAGTACCCGAGCACCGTGGTGAAGGAGCGGCGATATCGGGAGAGCGCTCAGCGGCACTCCGAGGCGCGCGGTGGTACCGCGGCGAGATCCCTAGAGTGCCTGCTGGCACTCGTCGGCGCTGGGTGGAGCGCGACGAGCTCGGCAGAGCGTCCGGCGGCACCACGAGGAGCGGGATGAGCGTGCGTCGGGTCGACCGGACGCACAGCGGCACCTGGAGGCGCACGGTGGTAGTGGGGCAAGCTCGGGAGAGCCGCCGGCGGCACCCAGACAAGCGGGGTGAAGGAGCGGTGATATCGGGAGAGCACTCGGCGACAACACGACTCAAGGGGTGAACGAGCGGCGATACCGGGAGAGCGATCGGCGGCACTCGGAGGCGCGCTGTGGTAGTGCGGCAAGCTCCGCAGAGCGCCCGGCGGCAGCCCGAGCACCGTGGTGAAGGAGCGGCGATATCAGGAGAGCGCACAGCGACAACTCGACGCAAGGGGTGAAGGAGAGGCGATATCGGGAGAGCGCTTGGCGGCACTCGGAGGCGCGCTGTGGTACCTCTGCGAAATCCCGAGAGCACCCAGCGGCACTCGCATGCGTAGGGTGGAGCGCGACGAGGTCGGCAGAGCGTCCGGCGGCACCACGAGGAGCGGGATGAGAGTGCGTCGGGTCGACCGGACGCACAGCTGCACCTGGAGGCGCACGCTGGTAGTGCGGCAAGCTCGGGACAGCGCTAGGCGGCACCCAGACGCGCGGGGTGAAGGAGCGGCGATATCGGGAGAGCGCTCAGCGGCACTCGGAGGCGCGCGGTGGTAGCACGGCGAGCTCGGCAGAGTGCCCGGCGGCACCCCGAGCACCGTGGTAAAGGAGGGGCGATATCGGGAGAGCGCTCGGCGACACTCCGACGCGCGGGGTGAAGGAGCGGCGATATCGGGAGAGCGCTCGGCGGCACTCGGAGGAGCGGGATGAGCGTGCGTCGGGTCGACTGGACGCAGAGCGGCACCTGGAGGCGCACGGTGGTATTGCAGCGACCTCGGGAGAACGCCCGGCGGCACCCCGAGGAGCGGGATGAGCGTGCGTCGTGTCGACCGGACGCACAGCGGCACCTGGAGGCGCACGGTGGTAGTGCGGCAAGCTCGGGAGATCGCCTGTCCTCAACCAGACAAGCGGGTTGAAGGAGCGGCGATATCGGGAGTGCGCTCAGCGGCACTCGGAGGCGCACGGTGGTACCGTGACGATATCCCGAGAGCGCTCGGCGGCACTCGGAGGCGCACGGTGGTAGCACGGAAGCTCGGCAGAGAGCCCGGCGGCACCACGAGGAGCGGGATGAGCATGCGTCGGGTCGTCCGGACGCACAGCGGCACCTGGAGGCGCACGGTGCTAGTGCGGCGAGCTCGGAAGATCGCCCGGCCTCACGCAGAGAAGAGGGTTGAAGGAGCGGCGATATCGGGGGAGTGCTCGGCGGCACTTGGAGGCGCACGGTGGTAGCGCGACGAGATCCCGAGAGTGCCCGCTGGTACTCGCCGGCGGACGGTGGTAGTGCAGCGAGCTCGGCAGAGCGCCCGGCGGCACCCAGAAAAGCGGGGTGAAAAAGCGGCTATATCGGGAGAGCGCACAGCGGCACCTGGAGGCGCACGGTGGTAGTGCGGCAAGCTCGGGAGAGAGCCCGGCGGCACCCCGAGCACCGTGGTGAAGGAGCGGCGATATCGGGAGAGCGCTCGGCGGCACTCGGAGGCGCACAGTGGTACCGCTGCGAGATCCCGAGAGCACCCAGCGGCACTCGCATGCGCAGGGTGGAGCGCGACGAGCTCGGCAGAGCATCCGGCGGTACCCCGAGGAGCGGGATGATCGAGCGTCGGGTCGACCGGACGCACAGCGGCACCTGGAGGCGCACGGTGGTAGTGCGGCAAGCTCGGGAGATCGCCTGTCCTCAACCAGACAAGCGGGTTGAAGGAGCGGCGATGTCGGGAGAGTGCTCAGCGGCACTCGGAGGCGCACGGTGGTAGTGCGGCAAGCTAGGGAGAGCGCCCGACGGCACCCAGACAAGCGGGGTGAAGGAGCGGCGATATCGGGAGAGCATTCAGAGGCACTCGGAGGCGCGCAGTGGTACACCTGCGAGATCCCGAGAGCGCTCGGCGGCACTCGCTGGCGCACGGTGGTAGTGCAGCGAGCTCGGGAGAGCGCCCGGCGGCACCCAGACAAGCGGGGTGAAGGAGCGGCGATATCGGGAGAGCGCTCGGCGACACCGCGAGCACCGTGGTGAAGGAGCGGCGATATCGGGAGAGCGCTCAGAGGCACTCGGAGGCGCGCGGTGGTACCGCTGCGAGATCCCGAGAGCGCTCGGCGGCACTCGCCGGCGCACGGTGGTGGTGCGGCGAGCTCGGCAGAGCTCCCGGCGGCACCCCGAGGAACGTGATGAGCGTGCGTCGTGTCGACCGGACGCACAGCGGCACCTGCAGGAGCACGGTGGTAGTGCGGCGAGCTCGACAGAGCGCCCGGCGACACCCCGAGGAGCGGGGTGAGCGTGCGTCGGGTCGACCGGACGCACAGCGGCACCTGGAGGCGCACGGTGGTAGTGCAGCGAGCTCGGTAGAGCGTCCGGCTGCACCCGGAAGAAGGGGATGAGCGTGCGTCGGGTCGTCCGGACGCACAGCGGCACCTGGAGGCGCACGGTGCTAGTGCGGCGAGCTCGGGAGATCGCCTGGCCTCACGCAGAGAAGCGGGTTGAACGAGCGGCGATATCGGGGGAGTGCTCGGCGGCACTTGGAGGCGCACGGTGGTAGCGCGGCGAGATCCCGAGAGTGCCCGCTGGTACTCGCCGGCGCATGGTGCTAGTGCAGCGAGCTCGGCAGAGCGCCCGGCGGCACCCCGAGGAGCGGGATGAGCGTGCGTCGGGTCGAACGGACGCACAGCGGCACCTGGAGGCGGACGGTGGTAGTGCTGCAAGCTCGGGAGAGCGCTCGGCGGCACCCAGACAAGTGGGGTGAAGGAGCAGCGATATCGGGAGAGCGTTCAGAGGCACTCGGAGGCGCGCGGTGGTACCGCTGCGAGATCCCGAGAGCGCTCGGCGGCACTCGCCGGCGCACGGTGGTAGTGCAGCGAGCTCGGGAGAGCGCCCGGCGGCACCCAGACAAGCGGGGTGAAGGAGCGGCGATATCGGGAGAGCGCTCGGCGACACCGCGAGCACCGTGGTGAAGGAGCGGCGATATCGGGAGAGCGCTCGGCGACACCCCGTCGCGCGGGGTGAAGGAGCGGCGATATCGGGAGAGCGCTCAGCGGCACTCGGAGGCGCACGGTGGTACCGCGATGAGATCCCGAGACTGCTCGGCGGCACTCGCCGGTGCACGGTGGTAGCGCAGCGAGCTCGGCAGAGCGCCCGGCGGCACCCAGAGCACCGTGGTGAAGGAGCGGCGATATCCGGAGAGCGTTCAGAGGCACTCGGAGGCGCGCGGTGGTACCGCTGCGAGATCCCGAGAGCACTCGGCGGCACTGGACGGCGCACGGTGGTAGCGCGGCGAGCTCGGGAGAGCGCCCGGCGGCACCCCAAGGAGCGGGATGAGCGTCCGTCGGGTCGACCAGACGCACAGCGGCACCTGGAGGCGCACGGTGGTAGTGCGGCAAGCTCGGGAGAGCACCCGGCGGAACCCCGAGCACCGTGGTGAAGGAGCGGCGATATCGGGAGAGCGCCCGGTGGCACCCAGACAAGCGGGGTGAAGGAGCGGCGATATCTGGATATCCACTCGGCGGCACTCGGAGGCGCACGGTGGTAGCGCGGCGAGCTCGGCAGAGCGCCCGGAGGCACCCCGAGCACTGTGGTGAAAAAGCGACGATATCGGGAGAGCGTTCGGCGGCACTCAGAGGCGCGCTGTGGTACCGCTGCGAGATCCCGAGAGCACCCAGCGGCACTAGCATGCGCAGGGTGGAGCGCGACGAGCTCTGGAGAGCGTCCGGCGGTACCCCGAGGAGCGGGATGAGCGTGCGTCGGGTCGACCGGACGCACAGCGGCACTCGGAGGCGCACGGTGGTAGTGCGGCAAGCTCGGCAGAGCGCCCGGCGGCACCCAGAGCACCGTGGTGAAGGAGCGGCGATATCGGGAGATCGCTTGGCGACACCCCGACGCGCGGGGTGAAGGAGCGGCGATATCGGGAGAGCGCTCGGCGGCACCACGAGGAGCGGGATGAGCGTGCGTCGGGTCGACCGGACGCACAGCGGCACCTGGAGGCGCAGGTGGTAGTGGGGCAAGCTCGGGAGAGCGCCCAGCGGCACCTACACAAGAGGGGTGAAGGAACGGCGATATCGGGAGAGGGCTCAGCGGCACTCGGAGGATCGCGGTGGTACCGCGGCGAGATCCCGAGAGCACCCAGCGGCACTCGCATGCGCAGGGTGGAGCGCGACGAGCTCTGGAGAGCGTCCGGCGGCACCACGAGGAGCGGGAGGAGCGTGCGTCGGGTCGACCGGACGCACAGCGGCACCTGGAGGCGCACGGTGGTAGTGGGGCAAGCTCGGGAGAGCGCCCGGCGGCACCCAGACAAGCGGGGTGAAGGAGCGGTGATATCGGGAGAGCGCTCAGCGACAACTCGACGCACGGTGTGAACGAGCGGCAATACCAGGAGAGCGCTCGGCGGCACTCGGAGGCGCGCTGTGGTAGCGCGGCGAGCTCGGCAGAGCGCCCGGAGGCACCCCGAGTACTGTGGTGAAGGAGCGGCGATATCGGGAGAGCGCTCGGCGACACCCCGAGCACCGTGGTGAAGGATTGGCGATATCGGGAGAGCGCTCGGCGACACCCCGTCGCGCGGGGTGAAGGAGCGGCGATATCGGGAGAGCGCTCAGCGGCACTCGGAGGCGCACGGTGGTACCGCGACGAGATCCCGAGACTGCTCGGCGGCACTCGCCGGTGCACGGTGGTAGCGCAGCGAGCTCGGCAGAGCGCCCGGCGGCACCCAGAGCACCGTGGTGAAGGAGCGGCGATATCCGGAGAGCGTTCAGAGGCACTCGGAGGCGCGCGGTGGTACCGCTGCGAGATCCCGAGAGCACTCGGCGGCACTGGACGGCGCACGGTGGTAGCGCGGCGAGCTCGGGAGAGCGCCCAGCGGCACCCCAAGGAGCGGGATGAGCGTCCGTCGGGTCGACCAGACGCACAGCGGCACCTGGAGGCGCACGGTGGTAGTGCGGCAAGCTCGGGAGAGCGCCCGGCGGAACCCCGAGCACCGTGGTGAAGGAGCGGCGATATCGGGAGAGCGCCCGGTGGCACCCAGACAAGCGGGGTGAAGGAGCGGCGATATCTGGATAGCCACTCGGCGGCACTCGGAGGCGCACGGTGGTAGCGCGGCGAGCTCGGCAGAGCGCCCGGAGGCACCCCGAGCACTGTGGTGAAAAAGCGACGATATCGGGAGAGCGTTCGGCGGCACTCAGAGGCGCGCTGTGGTACCGCTGCGAGATCCCGAGCGCACCCAGCGGCACTCGCATGCGTAGGGTGGAGCGCGACGAAGTCGGCAGAGCGTACGGCAGTACCCGAGCACCGTGTTGAAGGAGCGGCGATATCGGGAGAGCGCTCAGCGGCACTCCGAGGCGCGCGGTGGTACCGCGGCGATTTCCCGAGAGTGCCCGCTGGCACTCGTCGGCGCTGGGTGGAGCGCGACGAGCTCGGCAGAGTGTCCGGCGGCACCACGAGGAGGGGGTGAGCGTGCGTCGGGTCGACCGGACGCACAGCGGCACCTGGAGGCGCACGGTGGTAGTGCAGCGAGCTCGGCAGAGCGTCCGGCGGCACCCAGAGGAACGGGATGAGCGTGCGTCGGGTCGTCCGGACGCACAGCGGCACCTGGAGGCGCACGGTGCTAGTGCGGCGAGCTCGGGAGATCGCCTGGCCTCACGCAGAGAAGCGGGTTGAAGGAGCGGCGATATCGGGGGAGTGCTCGGCGGCACTTGGAGGCGCACGGTGGTAGTGCGGCGAGATCCCGAGAGTGCCCGCTGGTACTCGCCGGCGCACGGTGGTAGTGCAGCGAGCTCGGCAGAGCGCCCGGCGGCTCCCCGAGGAGCGGGATGAGCGTGCGCCGGGACAACCGGAAGCACAGCGGCACCTGGAGGCGCACGGTGGTAGCGCGGCGAGCTCGGGATAGCGCCCGGCGGCACCCCGAGCACCGTGGTGAAGGAGCGGCGATATCGGGAGAGCGCTCAGAGGCACTCGGAGGCGCGCAGTGGTACCCCTGCGAGATCCCGAGAGCGCTCGGCGGCACTCGCCGGCGCACGGTGGTAGTGCAGCGAGCTCGGGAGAGCGCCCGGCTGCACCCAGACAAGCGGGGTGAAGGAGCGGCGATATCGGGAGAGCGCTCGGCGACACCGCGAGCACCGTGGTGAAGGAGCGGCGATATCGGGAGAGCGCTCAGAGGCACTCGGAGGCGCGCGGTGGTACCGCTGCGAGATCCCGAGAGCGCTCGGAGGCACTCGCCGGCGCACGGTGGTGGTGCGGCGAGCTCGGCAGAGCTCCCGGCGGCACCCCGAGCACTGTGGTGAAAGATCGGCGATATCGGGAGAGCGCTCGGCAGCACTCGGAGCCGCGCGGTGGTACCGCTGCAAGATCCCGAGGGCACCGAGCGGCACTGGAATGCGCAGGGTGGAGCGCGACGAGCTCGGCAGAGCGCCCGGCTGCATCCCGATGAGGGGGATGAGCGTGCGTCGGGTCGACCGGACGCACAGCGGCACCTGGAGGCGAACGGTGGTAGCGCGGCGAGCTCGGCAGAGCGCCCGGCGGCACCACGAGGAGCCGGATGAGCGTGCGTCGGGTCGACTGGATAAACAGCGGCACCTGTAGGCACACGGTGGTAGTGCGGCAAGCTCGGGAGAGCACTGGGCGGCACCCAGACAAGAGGGGTGAAGGAGCGGCGATATCGGGAGAGCGCTCAGCGGCACTCAGAGGCGCACGGTGGTAGCGCGACGAAGTCGTCAGAGCGTACGGCGGTACCCCGAGCACCGTGGTGAAGGAGCGGCGATATCGGGAGAGCGCTCAGCGGCACCCCGAGGCGCGCGGTGGTACCGCGGCGAGATCCCGAGAGTGCCCGCTGGCACTCGTCGGCGCTGGGTGGATCGCGACGAGCTCGGCAGAGCGCCCGGCGGCACCACGAGGAGCGGGATGAGCTTGCGTCGGGTCGACCGGACGCACAGCGGCACCTGGAGGCGCACGGTGGTAGTGCGGCAAGCTCGGGAGAGCGCCCGGCGGCACCCAGACAAGCAGGGTGAAGGAGCGGTGATATCGGGAGAGCACTCGGCGACAACTCGACGCGCGGGGTGAACGAGCGGCGATACCGGGAGAGCGATCGGCGGCACTCGGAGGCGCGCTGTGGTAGTGCGGCAAGCTCCGCAGAGCGCCCGGCGGCACCCCGAGCACCATGGTGAAGGAGCGGCGATATCGGGAGAGCGCTCGGCGGCACTCGGAGGCGCGCTGTGGTACCTCTGCGAAATCCCGAGAGCACCCAGCGGCACTCGCATGCGTAGGGTGGAGCGCGACGAGGTCGGCAGAGCATCCGGCGGTACCCCGAGCACCGTGGTGAAGGAGCGGCGATATCGGGAGAGCGCTCGGCGGCACTCGGAGGCGCGCAGTGGTACCCCGACGAGATCCCGAGAGCGCTCGGCGGCACTCGCAGGCGCACGGTGGTAGCGCGGCGAGCTCGGCAGAGCGCCCGGCGGCACCCCTAGCACCGTGGTAAAGGAGGGGCGATATCGGGAGAGCACTCGGCGACACTCCGACGCGCGGGGTGAAGGAGCGGCGATATCGGGAGAGCGCTCGGCGGCACTCGGAGGAGCGGGATGAGCGTGCGTCGGGTCGACTGGACGCACAGCGGCACCTGGAGGCGCACGGTGGTATTACGGCCAGCTCGGGAGAACGCCCGGCGGCACCCCGAGGAGCGGGATGAGCGTGCGTCGTGTCGATAAGACGCACAGCGACACCTGGAGGCGCACGGTTGTAGTGCGGCAAGCTCGGGAGAGCGCCCGGCAGCACCCTGAGGAACGGGATGAGCGTGCGTCGTGTCGACCGGACGCACAGCGGCACCTGCAGGCGCACGGTGGTAGTGCGGCGAGATCCCGAGAGTGCCCGCTGGTACTCGCCGGTGCACGGTGGTAGTGCAGCGAGCTCGGCAGAGCGCCCGGCGGCTCACCGAGGAGCAGGATGAGCGTGCGCCGGGACAACCGGAAGCACAGCGGCACCTGGAGGCGCACGGTGGTGGTGCAGCGAGCTCGGCAGAGCGTCCGGCGGCACCCCGAGCACCGTGGTGAAGGAGCGGCGATATCGGGAGAGCGCTCAGAGGCACTCGGAGGCGCGTTCTGTTACCGCTGCGAGATCCTGAGAGAACCCAGCGGCACTCGCATGCGCATGGTGGAGCGCGACGAGCTCGGCAGAGCGTCCGGCGGTACCACGAGGATCGGGATGAGCGTGCGTCGGGTCGACCGGACGCACAGCTGCACCTGGAGGCGCACGGTGGTAGTGCGGCGACCTCGGGATAGCGCCCGGCGGCACCCCGAGGAACGGGATGAGCGTGCCTCGGGTCGACCGGATGCACAGCGGCACCTGGAGGCGCACGGTGGTAGTGCGGCAAGCTCGGGAGAGCGCCCAGCGGAACCTAGACAAGAGGGGTGAAGGAACGGCGATATCGGAGAGCGCTCAGCGGCACTCGGAGGCGCGCGGTGGTAGCACGGCGAGCTCGACAGAGCGCCTGGCGGCACCCCGAGGAGCGGGATGAGCGTGCGTCGGGTCGACCAGACGCACAGCGGCACCTGGAGGCGCACGGTGGTAGTGCGGCAAGCTCGGCAGAGTGCCCGGCGGCACCCCGAGCACCGTGGTAAAGGAGGGGCGATATCGGGAGAGCGCTCGGCGACACTCCGACGCGCGGGGTGAAGGAGCGGCGATATCGGGAGAGCGCTCGGCGGCACTCGGAGGAGCGGGATGAGCGTGCGTCGGGTCGACTGGACGCACAGCGGCACCTGGAGACGCACGGTGGTATTGCAGCGAGCTCGGGAGAACGCCCGGCGGCACCCCGAGGAGCGGGATGAGCGTGCGTCGGGTCGACCGGACGCACAGCGGCACCTGGAGGCGCACGGTGGTACCGCGGCAAGCTCGGGAGAGCGCCCGGCAGCACCCAGAGGAACGGGATGAGCGTGCGTCTTGTCGACCGGACGCACAGCGGCACCTGCAGGCGCACGGTGGTAGTGCGGCGAGCTCGACAGAGCGCCCGGCGACACCCCGAGGAGCGGGGTGAGCGTGCGTCGGGTCGACCGGACGCACAGCGGCACCTGGAGGCGCACGGTGGTAGTGCAGCGAGCTCGGCAGAGCGTCCGGCTGCACCCGGAAGAAGGGGATGAGCCTGCGTCGGGTCGTCCGGACGCACAGCGGCACCTGGAGGCGCACGGTGCTAGTGCGGCGAGCTCGGGAGATCACCTGGCCTCACGCAGAGAAGCGGGTTGAAGGAGCGGCGATATCGGGGGAGTGCTCGGCGGCACTTGGAGGCGCACGGTGGTAGCGCGGCGAGATCCCGAGAGTGCCCGCTGGTACTCGCCGGCGCATGGTGGTAGTGCAGCGAGCTCGGCAGAGCGCCCGGCGGCACCCCGAGGAGCGGGATGAGCGTGCGTCGGGTCGAACGGACGCACAGCGGCACCTGGAGGCGGACGGTGGTAGTGCTGCAAGCTCGGGAGAGCGCTCGGCGGCACCCAGACAAGTGGGGTGAAGGAGCAGCGATATCGGGAGAGCGTTCAGAGGCACTCGGAGGCGCGCGGTGGTACCGCTGCGAGATCCCGAGAGCACCCAGCGGCACTCGCCGGCGCACGGTGGTAGTGCAGCGAGCTCGGGAGAGCGCCCGGCGGCACCCAGACAAGCGGGGTGAAGGAGCAGCGATATCGGGAGAGCGCTCGGCGACACCCCGAGCACCGTGGTGAAGGATTGGCGATATCGGAAGAGCGTTCGGCAGCACTCGGAGGCGCGCTGTGGTACCGCTGCGAGATCCCGAGAGCAGCCAGCGGCACTCGCATGCGCAGGGTGGAGCGCGACGAGCTCGGGAGAGCGTCCGGCGGAACCCCGAGGAGCGGGATGAGCGTGCGTCGGGTCGACCGGACGCACAGCTGCACCTGGAGGCGCACGGTGGTACCGCGGCGAGCTCGGGAGAGCGCCCGGCGGCACCCAGACAAGCGGGGTGAAGGAGCGGCGATATCGGGAGAGCGCTCAGAGGCACTCGGAGGCGCGCGGTGGTACCGCTGCGAGATCCCGAGAGCTCGGCGGCACTCGCCGGCGCACGGTGGTGGTGCGGCGAGCTCGGCAGAGCTCCCGGCGGTACCCCGAGCACTGTGGTGAAAGATCGGCGATATCGGGAGAGCGCTCGGCAGCACTCGGAGCCGCGCGGTGGTACCGCTGCAAGATCCCGAGGGCACCGAGCGGCACTGGAATTAGCAGGGTGGAGCGCGACGAGCTCGGCAGAGCGCCCGGCTGCATCCCGATGAGGGGGATGAGCGTGCGTCGCGTCGACCGGATGCACAGCGGCACCTGGAGGCGCACGGTGGTAGCGCGGCGAGCTCGGCAGAGCGCCCGGCGGCACCACGAGGAGCCGGATGAGCGTGCGTCGGGTCGACTGGATAAACAGCGGCACCTGTAGGCACACGGTGGTAGTGCGGCAAGCTCGGGAGAGCGCTCGGCGGCAGCCAGACAAGAGGGGTGAAGGAGCGGCGATATCGGGAGAGCGCTCAGCGGCACTCAGAGGCGCACGGTGGTAGCGCGACGAAGTCGTCAGAGCGCCCGGCGGCACCCCGAGCACCGTGGTGAAGGAGCGGCGATATCGGGAGAGCGCTCAGCGGCACTCCGAGGCGCGCGGTGGTACCGCGGCGAGATCCCGAGAGTGCCCGCTGGCACTCGTCGGCGCTGGGTGGAGCGCGACGAGCTCGGCAGAGCGCCCGGCGGCACCACGAGGAGCGGGATGAGCGTGCGTCGGGTCGACCGGACGCACAGCGGCACCTGGAGGCGCACTGTGGTAGTGCGGCAAGCTCGGGAGAGCGCCCGGCGGCACCCAGACAAGCAGGGTGAAGGAGCGGTGATATCGGGAGAGCACTTGGCGACAACTCGACGCAAGGGGTGAACGAGCGGCGATATCGGGAGAGCGATCGGCGGCACTCGGAGGCGCGCGGTGGTACCGCGGCGAGATCCCGAGAGTGCCCGCTGGCACTCGTCGGCGCTGATTGGAGCGCGACGAGCTCGGCAGAGCGCCCGGCGGCACCACGAGGAGCCGGATGAGCGTGCGTCGGGTCGACTGGATAAACAGCGGCACCTGTAGGCACACGGTGGTAGTGCGGCAAGCTCGGGAGAGCGCTCGGCGGCACCCAGACAAGAGGGGTGAAGGAGCGGCGATATCGGGAGAGCGCTCGGCGGCACTCGGACGCGCACGGTGGTACAGCTGCTAAATCCCAAGAGCACCCAGCGGCACTTGCATGCGTAGGGTGGAGCGCGACAAAGTCGGCAGAGCGTACGGCAGTACCCGAGCACCGTGGTGAAGGAGCGGCGATATCGGGAGAGCGCTCAGCGGCACTCCGAGGCGCGCGGTGGTACCGCGGCGAGATCCCGAGAGTGCCTGCTGGCACTCGTCGGCGCTGGGTGGAGCGCGATGAGCTCGGCAGAGCGTCCGGCGGCACCACGAGGAGCGGGATGAGCGTGCGTCGGGTCGACCGGACGCACAGCGGCACCTGGAGGCGCACGGTGGTAGTGGGGCAAGCTCGGGAGAGCCGCCGGCGGCACCCAGACAAGCGGGGTGAAGGAGCGGTGATATCGGGAGAGCACTCGGCGACAACACGACTCAAGGGGTGAACGAGCGGCGATACCGGGAGAGCGATCGGCGGCACTCGGAGGCGCGCTGTGGTAGTGCGGCAAGCTCCGCAGAGCGCCCGGCGGCAGCCCGAGCACCGTGGTGAAGGAGCGGCGATATCAGGAGAGCGCTCAGCGACAACTCGACGCAAGGGGTGAAGGAGCGGCGATATCGGGAGAGCGCTCGGCAGCACTCGGAGGCGCGCTGTGGTACCTCTGCGAAATCCCGAGAGCACCCAGCGGCACTCGCATGCGTAGGGTGGAGCGCGACGAGGTCGGCAGAGCGTGCGGCGGTACCCCGAGCACAGTGGTGAAGGAGCGGCGATCTCGGGAGAGCGCTCGGCGGCACTCGGAGGCGCACGGTGGTAGCGCGGCGAGCTCGGCAGAGCGCCCGGCGGCACCCAGACAAGCGGGGTGAAGGAGCGGCGATATCGGGAGAGCGCTCGGCGACACCCCGAGCTCCCTGGTGAAGGAGTGGCGATATCGGGGGAGCGCTCGGCGGCACTCGGAGGCACGCTGTGGTACCGCTGCGAGATCCCGAGAGCAGCCAGCTGCACTCGCATGCGCAGGGTGGAGCGCGACGAGCTCGGGAGAGCGTCCGGCGGTACCCCGAGGAGCGGGATGAGCGTGCGTCGGGTCGAACGGACGCACAGCGGCACCTGGAGGCGCACGGTGGTAGTGCGGCGAGCTCGGCAGAGTGCCCGGCGGCACCGCGAGCACCGTGGTAAAGGAGGGGCGATATCGGGAGAGCGCTCGGCGACACTCCGACGCGCGGGGTGAAGGAGCGGCGATATCGGGAGAGCGCTCGGCGGCACTCGGAGGAGTGGGATGAGCGTGCGTCGGGTCGACTGGACGCACAGCGGCACCTGGAGGCGCACGGTGGTATTGCAGCGAGCTCGGGAGAACGCCCGGCGGCACCCCGAGGAGCGGGATGAGCGTGCGTCGGGTCGACCGGACGCACAGCGGCACCTGGAGGCGCACGGTGGTACCGCGGCAATCTCGGGAGAGCGCCCGGCAGCACCCAGAGGAACGGGATGAGCGTGCGTCGTGTCGACCGGACGCACAGCGGCACCTGCAGGCGCACGGTGGTAGTGCGGCGAGCTCGACAGAGCGCCCGGCGACACCCCGAGGAGCGGGGTGAGCGTGCGTCGGGTCGACCGGACGCACAGCGGCACCTGGAGGCGCACGGTGGTAGTGCAGCGAGCTCGGCAGAGCGTCCGGCTGCACCCGGAAGAAGGGGATGAGCGTGCGTCGGGTCGTCCGGACGCACAGCGGCACCTGGAGGCGCACGGTGCTAGTGCGGCGAGCTCGGGAGATCGCCTGGCCTCACGCAGAGAAGCGGGTTGAACGAGCGGCGATATCGGGGGAGTGCTCGGCGGCACTTGGAGGCGCACGGTGGTAGCGCGGCGAGATCCCGAGAGTGCCCGCTGGTACTCGCCGGCGCATGGTGCTAGTGCAGCGAGCTCGGCAGAGCGCCCGGCGGCACCCCGAGGAGCGGGATGAGCGTGCGTCGGGTCGAACGGACGCACAGCGGCACCTGGAGGCGGACGGTGGTAGTGCTGCAAGCTCGGGAGAGCGCTCGGCGGCACCCAGACAAGTGGGGTGAAGGAGCAGCGATATCGGGAGAGCGTTCAGAGGCACTCGGAGGCGCGCGGTGGTACCGCTGCGAGATCCCGAGAGCACTCGGCGGCACTCGCCGGCGCACGGTGGTAGTGCAGCGAGCTCGGGAGAGCGCCCGGCGGCACCCAGACAAGCGGGGTGAAGGAGCGGCGATATCGGGAGAGCGCTCGGCGACACCCCGCGCACCGTGGTGAAGGATTGGCGATATCGGGAGAGCGCTCGGCAGCACTCGGAGGCGCGCTGTGGTACCGCTGCGAGATCCCGAGAGCAGCCAGCGGCACTCGCCGGTGCAGGGTGGAGCGCGACGAGCTCGGGAGAGCGTCCGGCGGTACCCCGAGGAGCGGGATGAGCGTGCGTCGGGTCGACCGGACGCACAGCTGCACCTGGAGGCGCACGGTGGTACCGCGGCGAGCTCGGGAGAGCGCCCGGCGGCACCCGGAGGAACGGGATGAGCGTGCGTCGGGTCGACCGGACGCACAGCGGCACCTGAAGGCGCACGGTGGTAGTGCGGCAAGCTCGGGATAGCGCCCGGCGGCACCCCGAGCACCGTGGTGAAGGAGCGGCGATATCGGGAGAGCGCACGGCGACACCCCGTCGCGCGGGGTGAAGGAGCGGCGATATCGGGAGAGCGCTCAGCGGCACTCGGAGGCGCACGGTGGTAGCGCGACGAGATCCCGAGAGCACTCGGCGGCACTCGCCGGTGCACGGTGGTAGCGCAGCGAGCTCGGCAGAGCGCCCGGCGGCACCCAGAGCACCGTGGTGAAGGAGCGGCGATATCCGGAGAGCGTTCAACGGCACGCTGAGGCGCGCTGTGGTACCGCTGCGAGATCCCGAGAGCACCAAGACGCACTCGCATGCGCAGGGTGGAGAGCGACGAGCTCGGCAGAGCGCCCGGCGGCATCACGAGGAGCGGGATGAGCGTGCGTCGGGTCGACCGGACGCACAGCGGCACTCGGAGCCGCACGGTGGTAGTGCGGCAAGCTCGGGACAGCGCTCGGCGGCACCCAAATGCGTGGGGTGAAGGAGCGGCGATATCGGGAGAGCACTCAGCGGCACTCAGAGGCACACGGTGGTAGCGCGGCGAGCTCGGCAGAGCGCCCGGCGGCTCCCCGAGCACCGTGGTGAAAAAGCGGCGATATCGGGAGAGCGCTCGGCGACACCCCGACGCGCGGGGTGAAGAAGCAGCGATATCGGGAGAGCGTTCAGAGGCACTCGGAGGCGCGCGGTGGTACCGCTGCGAGATCCCGAGAGCGCTCGGCGGCACTCGCCGGCGCACGGTGGTGGTGCGGCGAGCTCGGCAGAGCGCCCGCCGGCACCCCGAGCACCGTGGAGAAGGAGCGGCGATATCGGGAGAGCGCTCAGCGGCACTCGGAGGCGCACGGTGGTATCGCGACAAGATCCCGAGAGCGCTCGGCGGCACTCGCCGGTGCACGGTGGTAGCGCAGCGAGCTCGGCAGAGCGCCCGGCGGCACCCAGAGCACCGTAGTGAAGGAGTGGCGATATCGGAAGAGCGCTCGGCGGCACTCGGAGGCGCGCTGTGGTACCGCTGCGAGATCCCGAGAGCAGCCACCGGCACTCGCATGCGCAGGGTGGAGCGCGACGAGCTCGGGAGAGCGTCCGTCGGTACCCCGAGGAGCGGGATGAGCGTGCGTCGTGTCGACCGGACGCACAGCGGCACTCGGGGGCGCACGGTGGTAGTGCGGCAAGCTCGGCAGAGCGCCCGGCGGCACCCCGAGCACCGTGGTGAAGGAGCGGCGATATCGGGAGAGCGCTTGGCGACACCCAGACGCGCGGGATGAAGGAGCGGCGATTTCGGGAGAGCGCTCGGCGGCACTCGGACGCGCACGGTGGTACCGCTGCGAAATCCCGAAAGCGCTCGGCGGCACTCGCCGGTGCACGATGGTAGAGCGGCGATCTCGGCAGAGCGCCTGGCGTCACCCCGACGCGCGGGGTCAACGAGTGGCGATACCGGGAGAGCGCTCGGCGGCACTCATAGGCGCACGGTGGTAGCGCGTCGAGCTCGGCAGAGCGCCCGGCGTCAGCCCGAGCACAGTGGTGAAGGAGTGGCGATATCGGGAGAGCGCTCGGCGGCACTCGGAGGCGCACGGTGGTAGCGCGGCGAGCTCGGGAGAGCGCTCGGCGGCACCGAGACAAGCGGGGTGAAGGAGCGGCGATATCGGGAGAGCGTTCAGAGGCACTCGGAGACGCGCGGTGGTACCGCTGCGAGATCCCGAGAGCACTCGGCGGCACTGGCCGGCGCACGGTGGTAGCGCGGCGAGCTTGGGAGAGCGCCCGGCGGCACCCGAAGGAGCGGGATGAGCGTCCGTCGGGTCGACCAGACGCACAGCGGCACCTGGAGGCGCACGGTGGTAGTGGGGCAAGCTCGGGAGAGCGCCCGGCGGCACCCAGACAAGCGGGGTGAAGGAGCGGTGATATCGGGAGAGCGCTCAGCGACAACTCGACGCGCGGTGTGAACGAGCGGCGATACCAGGAGAGCGCTCGGCGGCACTCGGAGACGCACGGTGGTAGCGCGGCGAGCTCGGCAGAGCGCCCGGAGGCACCCCGAGCACTGTGGTGAAGGAGCGACGATATCGGGAGAGCGTTCGGCGGCACTCAGAGGCGCGCTGTGGTACCGCTGCGAGATCCCGAGAGCAGCCAGCGGCACCCGCATGCGCAGGGTGGAGCGCTACGAGCTCTGGAGAGCGTCCGGCGGTACCCCGAGCACCGTGGTGAAGGAGCGGCGATATCGGGAGAGCGCTTGGCGGCACCCCGACGCGCGGGGTGAAGGAGCGGCGATATCGGGAGAGCGCTCGGCGGCACTTGGACGCGCACGGTGGTACCGTTGCGAAATCCCAAGAGCACCCAGCGGTACTCGCATGCGTAGGGTGGAGCGCGACGAAGTCGGCAGAGCGTACGGCAGTACCCGAGCACCGTGTTGAAGGAGCGGCGATATCGGGAGAGCGCTCAGCGGCACTCCGAGGCGCGCAGTGGTACCGCGGCGATTTCCCGAGAGTGCCCGCTGGCACTCGTCGGCGCTGGGTGGAGCGCGACGAGCTCGGCAGAGCGTCCGGCGGCACCACGAGGAGCGGGATGAGCGTGCGTCGGGTCGACCGGACGCACAGCAGTACCTGGAGGCGCACGGTCGTAGTGGGGCAAGCTCGGGAGAGCGGCCGGCGGCACCCAGACAAGCGGGGTGAAGGAGCGGTGATATCGGGAGAGCACTCGGAGACAACTCGACTCAAGGGGTGAACGAGCGGCGATACCGGGAGAGCGATCGGCGGCACTCGGAGGCGCGCTGTGGTAGTGCGACAAGCTCCGCAGAGCGCCCGGCGGCACCCCGAGCACCGTGGTGAAGGAGCGGCGATATCGGGAGAGCGCTCAGCGACAACTCGACGCAAGGGGTGAACGAGCGGCGATCTCGGGAGAGCGCTCGGCGGCACTCGGAGGCGCACGGTGGTAGCGCGGCGAGCTCGGCGGAGCGCCCGGCGGCACCCAGACAAGCGGGGTGAAGGAGCGGCGATATCGGGAGAGCACTCGGCGACAACTCGACTCAAGGGGTGAACGAGCGGCGATACCGGGAGAGCGATCGGCGGCACTCGGAGGCGCGCTGTGGTAGTGCGGCAAGCTCCGCAGAGCGCACGGCGGCAGCCCGAGCACCGTGGTGAAGGAGCGGTGATATCGGGAGAGCGCTCAGCGACCACTCGACGCAAGGGGTGAACGAGCGGCGATATCGGGAGAGCGCTCGGCGACACCCCGAGCACCCTGGTGAAGGAGCGGCGATATCGGGAGAGCGCTCGGCGACACCCCGTCGCGCGGGGTAAGGAGCGGCGATATCGGGAGAGCGCTCAGCGGCACTCGGAGGCGCACGGTGGTACCGCGACGAGATCCCGAGAGCACTCGGCGGCACTCGGAGGCGCAGGTGGTAGCGCGGAAGCTCGGCAGAGAGCCCGGCGGCACCACGAGGAGCGGGATGAGCGTGCGTCGGGTCGTCCGGACGCACAGCGGCACCTGGAGGCGCACGGTGCTAGTGCGGCGAGCTCGGAAGATCGCCCGGCCTCACGCAGAGAAGAGGGTTGAAGGAGCGGCGATATCGGGGGAGTGCTCGGCGGCACTTGGAGGCGCACGGTGGTAGCGCGACGAGATCCCGAGAGTGCCCGCTGGTACTCGCCGGCAGACGGTGGTAGTGCAGCGAGCTCGGCAGAGCGCCCGGCGGCACCCAGAAAAGCGGGGTGAAAAAGCGGCTATATCGCGAGAGCGCACAGCGGCACCTGGAGGCGCACGGTGGTAGTGCGGCAAGCTCGGGAGAGAGCCCGGCGGCACCCCGAGCACCGTAGTGAAGGAGCGACGATATCGGGAGAGCGCTCGGCGGCACTCGGAGGCGCACGGTGGTACCGCTGCGAGATCCCGAGAGCACCCAGAGGCACCCGCATGCGCAGGGTGGAGCGCGACGAGCTCTGGAGAGCGTCCGGCGGTACCCCGAGGAGCGGGATGAGCGTGCGTCGGGTCGACCGGACGCACAGCGGCACTCGGAGCCGCACGGTGGTAGCGCGGTGAGCTCGGCAGAGCGCCCGGCGGCACCCCGAGCACCGTGGTGAAGGAGCGGCGATATCGGGAGAGCGATCGGCGACACCCCGACGCGCGGGGTGAAGGAGCGGCGATATCAGGAGAGCGCTCGGCGGCACTCGGAGGCGAGCGATGGTACCGCGACGAGATCCCGAGAGAGCTCGGCGGCACTCGCCGGCGCACGGTGGTAGAGCGGCGAGCTCGGCAGAGCGCCCGGCGGCACCACGAGGAGCGGGATGAGCGTGCGTCGGGTCGACTGGATAAACAGCGGCACCTGTAGGCACACGGTGGTAGTGCGGCAAGCTCGGGAGAGCGCTCGGCGGCACCTAGACAAGAGGGGTGAAGGAACGGCGATATCGGGAGAGGGCTCAGCGGCAATCAGAGGCGCACGGCGGTAGCGCGGCGAGCTCGGCAGAGCGCCCGGCGGCACCCCGAGCACCGTGGTGAAGGAGCGGCGATATCGGGAGAGCGCTCGGCGGCACTCGGAGGCGCACGGTGGTACCGCGACGAGATCCCGAGAGTGCTCGGCGGCACTCGCCGGTGCACAGTGTTAGCGCGGCGAGCTCGGCAGAGCGCCCGGCGGCTCCCCGAGGAGCGGGATGAGCGTGCGCCGGGACAACCGGAAGCACAGCGGCAACTGGAGGCGCACGGTGGTACCGCGGCGTGCTCGGCAGTGCGCCCGGCGGCACCCCGAGGAGCAGGATGAGCGTGCGTCGGGTAGACTGGATAAACAGCGGCACCTGGAGGCGTACGGTGGTAGTGCGGCAAGCTCGGGAGAGCGCCCAGCGGAACCTAGACAAGAGGGGTGAAGGAACGGCGATATCGGGAGAGGGCTCAGCGGCACTCGGAGGATCGCGGTGGTACCGCGGCGAGATCCCGAGAGCACCCAGCGGCACTCGCATGCGCAGGGTGGAGCGCGACGAGCTCGGCAGAGCGTCCAGCGGCATCACGAGGAGCGGGATGAGCGTGCGTCGGGTCGACCGGACGCACAGCTGCACCTGGAGGCCCACGGTGGTACTGCGGCAAGCTCGGGAGAGCGCCAGGTGACACCCCGAGGAGCGAGATGAGCGTGCGTCGGGTCGACCGGACGCACAGCGGCACCTGGAGTTGCACGGTGGTAGCGCAACGAGCTCGGCAGAGCGTCCGGCAGCACCCGGAGGAACCGGATGAGCGTGCGTCTGGTCGTCCGGACGCACAGCGGCACCTGGAGGTGCACGGTGCTAGTGCGGCGAGCTCGGGAGATCGCCTGGCCTCACGCAGAGAAGCGGGTTGAAGGAGCGGCGATAAAGGGGGAGTGCTCGGCGAAACACCGACGCGCGGGGTGAAGGAGCGGCGATATCGGGAGAGCGCTCGCCGGCACTCGGAGGCGAGCGATGGTACCGCGACGAGATCCCGAGAGAGCTCGGCGGCACTCGCCGGCGCACGGTGGTAGCGCGGCGAGCTCGGCAGAGCGCCCGGCGGCACCACGAGGAGCCGGATGAGCGTGCGTCGGGTCGACTGGATAAACAGCGGCACCTGTAGCACACGGTGGTAGTGCGGCAAGCTCGGGAGAGCGCTCGGCGGCACCTAGACAAGAGGGGTGAAGGAACGGCGATATCGGGAGAGGGCTCAGCGGCACTCAGAGGCGCACGGCGGTAGCGCGGCGAGCTCGGCAGAGCGCCCGGCGGCACCCCGAGAACCGTGGTGAAAGAGCGGCGATATTGGGAGAGCGCTCGGCCGCACTCGGAGGCTCACGGTGGTACCGCGACGAGATCCCGAGAGTGCCCGCTGGCACTCGTCGGCGCTGGGTGGAGCGCGACGAGCTCGGCAGAGCGCCCGGCGGCACCACGAGGAGCGGGATGAGCGTGCGTCGGGTCGACCGGACGCACAGCGGCACCTGGAGGCGCACGGTGGTAGTGCGGCAAGCTCGGCAGAGTGCCCGGCAGCACCCCGAGCACCTTGTTATAGGAGGGGCGATATCGGGAGAGCGCTCGGCGGCACTCGGAGGAGCGGGATGAGCGTGCGTCGTGTCGACCGGACGCACAGCGGCACCTGGAGGCGCACGGTGGTACCGCGGCAAGCTCGGGAGAGCGCCCGGCAGCACCCAGAGGAACGGGATGAGCGTGCGTCGTGTCGACCGGACGCACAGCGGCACCTGCAGGCGCACGGTGGTAGTGCGGCGAGCTCGACAGAGCGCCCGGCGACACCCCGAGGAGCGGGGTGAGCGTGCGTCGGGTCGACCGGACGCACAGCGGCACCTGGAGGCGCACGGTGGTAGTGCAGCGAGCTCGGCAGAGCGTCCGGCTGCACCCGGAAGAAGGGGATGAGCCTGCGTCGGGTCGTCCGGACGCACAGCGGCACCTGGAGGCGCACGGTGCTAGTGCGGCGAGCTCGGGAGATCGCCTGGCCTCACGCAGAGAAGCGGGTTGAAGGAGCGGCGATATCGGGGGAGTGCTCGGCGGCACTTGGAGGCGCACGGTGGTAGCGCGGCGAGATCCCGAGAGTGCCCGCTGGTACTCGCCGGCGCATGGTGCTAGTGCAGCGAGCTCGGCAGAGCGCCCGGCGGCACCCCGAGGAGCGGGATGAGCGTGCGTCGGGTCGAACGGACGCACAGCGGCACCTGGAGGCGGACGGTGGTAGTGCTGCAAGCTCGGGAGAGCGCTCGGCGGCACCCAGACAAGTGGGGTGAAGGAGCGGCGATATCGGGAGAGCGCTCGGCGACACCCCGCGCACCGTGGTGAAGGATTGGCGATATCGGGAGAGCGCTCGGCAGCACTCGGAGGCGCGCTGTGGTACCGCTGCGAGATCCCGAGAGCAGCCAGCGGCACTCGCATGCGCAGGGTGGAGCGCGACGAGCTCGGGAGAGCGTCCGGCGGTACCCCGAGGAGCGGGATGAGCGTGCGTCGGGTCGACCGGACGCACAGCTGCACCTGGAGGCGCACGGTGGTACCGCGGCGAGCTCGGGAGAGCGCCCGGCGGCACCCGGAGGAACGGGATGAGCGTGCGTCGGGTCGACCGGACGCACAGCGGCACCTGAAGGCGCACGGTGGTAGTGCGGCAAGCTCGGGATAGCGCCCGGCGGCACCCCGAGCACCGTGGTGAAGGAGCGGCGATATCGGGAGAGCGCACGGCGACACCCCGTCGCGCGGGGTGAAGGAGCGGCGATATCGGGAGAGCGCTCAGCGGCACTCGGAGGCGCACGGTGGTAGCGCGACGAGATCCCGAGAGCACTCGGCGGCACTCGCCGGTGCACGGTGGTAGCGCAGCGAGCTCGGCAGAGCGCCCGGCGGCACCCAGAGCACCGTGGTGAAGGAGCGGCGATATCCGGAGAGCGTTCAACGGCACGCTGAGGCGCGCTGTGGTACCGCTGCGAGATCCCGAGAGCACCAAGAGGCACTTGCATGCGCAGGGTGGAGAGCGACGAGCTCGGCAGAGCGCCCGGCGGCACCCCGAGGAGCGGGATGAGTGTGCGTCGGGTCGACCGGACGCACAGCGGCACTCGGAGCCGCACGGTGGTAGTGCGGCAAGCTCGGGATAGTGCCCGGCGGCACCCCGAGCACCGTGGTGAAGGAGCGGCGATATGGGGAGAGCGCTCGGCGACACCCCGTCGCGCGGGGTGAAGGAGCGGCGATATCGGGAGAGAGCTCAGCGGCACTCGGAGGCGCACGGTGGTACCGCGACGAGATCCCGAGAGCACTCGGCGGCACTCGGAGGCGCACGGTGGTAGCGCGGCAAGCTCGGCAGAGCGCCCGGCGGTACCCCGAGCAACGTGGTGAAGGAGCGGCGATATCGGGAGTGCGCTCAGCGGCACTCGGAGGCGCACGGTGGTACCGTGACGATATCCCGAGAGCGCTCGGCGGCACTCGGAGGCGCACGGTGGTTACGCGGAAGCTCGGCAGAGAGCCCGGCGGCACCACGAGGAGCGGGATGAGCGTGCGTCGGGTCGTCCGGACGCACAGCGGCACCTGGAGGCGCACGGTGGTAGTGCGGCAAGCTCGGGAGATCGCCTGTCCTCAACCAGACAAGCGGGTTGAAGGAGCGGCGATGTCGGGAGAGTGCTCAGCGGCACTCGGAGGCGCACGGTGGTAGTGCGGCAAGCTAGGGAGAGCGCCCGACGACACCCAGACAAGCGGGGTGAAGGAGCGGCGATATCGGGAGAGCATTCAGAGGCACTCGGAGGCGCGCAGTGGTACCCCTGCGAGATCCCGAGAGCGCTCGGCGGCACTCGCCGGCGCACGGTGGTAGTGCAGCGAGCTCGGGAGAGCGCCCGGCGGCACCCCGAGCACCGTGGTGAAGGAGCGGCGATATCGGGAGAGCGCTCAGAGGCACTCGGAGGCGCGCAGTGGTACCCCTGCGAGATCCCGAGAGCGCTCGGCGGCACTCGCCGGCGCACGGTGGTAGTGCAGCGAGCTCGGGAGAGCGCCCGGCGGCACCCAGACAAGCGGGGTGAAGGAGCGGCGATATCGGGAGAGCGCTCGGCGACACCGCGAGCACCGTGGTGAAGGAGCGGCGATATCGGGAGAGCGCTCGGCAGCACTCGGAGGCGCGCTGTGGTACCGCTGCGAGATCCCGAGAGCAGCCAGCGGCACTCGCATGCGCAGGGTGGAGCGCGACGAGCTCGGGAGAGCGTCCGGCGGTACCCCGAGGAGCAGGATGAGCGTGCGTCGGGTCGACCGGACGCACAGCGGCACCTGGAGGCGCACGGTGGTAGTGCGGCGAGCTCGGCAGAGTGCCCGGCGGCACCCCGAGCACCGTGGTAAAGGAGGGGCGATATCGGGAGAGCGCTCGGCGACACTCCGACGCGCGGGGTGAAGGAGCGGCGAGCTCGGGAGAACGCCCGGCGGCACCCCGAGGAGCGGGATGAGCGTGCGTCGTGTCGACCGGACGCACAGCGGCACCTGGAGGCGCACGGTGGTACCGCGGCAAGCTCGGGAGAGCGCCCGGCAGCACCCGGAGGAGCGGGATGAGCGTGCGTCGTGTAGACCGGACGCACAGCGGCACCTGCAGGCGCACGGTGGTAGTGCAGCGAGCTCGACAGAGCGCCCGGCGACACCCCGAGGAGCGGGGTGAGCGTGCGTCGGGTCGACCGGACGCACAGCGGCACTCGGAGCCGCACGGTGGTAGTGCGGCAAGCTCGGGATAGTGCCCGGCGGCACCCCGAGCACCGTGGTGAAGGAGCGGCGATATCGGGAGAGCGCTCAGCGGCACTCGGAGGCGCACGGTGGTACCGCGACGAGATCCCGAGAGCACTCGGCGGCACTCGGAGGCGCACGGTGGTAGCGCGGAAGCTCGGCAGAGAGCCCGGCGGCACCACGAGGAGCGGGATGAGCGTGCGTCGGGTCGTCCGGACGCACAGCGGCACCTGGAGGCGCACGGTGCTAGTGCGGCGAGCTCGGAAGATCGCCCGGCCTCACGCAGAGAAGAGGGTTGAAGGAGCGGCGATATCGGGGGAGTGCTCGGCGGCACTTGGAGGCGCACGGTGGTAGCGCGACGAGATCCCGAGAGTGCCCGCTGGTACTCGCCGGCGGACGGTGGTAGTGCAGCGAGCTCGGCAGAGCGCCCGGCGGCACCCAGAAAAGCGGGGTGAAAAAGCGGCTATATCGCGAGAGCGCACAGCGGCACCTGGAGGCGCACGTTGGTAGTGCGGCAAGCTCGGGAGAGAGCCCGGCGGCACCCCGAGCACCGTGGTGAAGGTGCTGCGATATCGGGAGAGCGCTCGGCGGCACTCGGAGGCGCACGGTGGTACCGCTGCGAGATCCCGAGAGCACCCAGCGGCACCCGCATGCGCAGGGTGGAGCGCGACGAGCTCTGGAGAGCGTCCGGCGGTACCCCGAGGAGCGGGATGAGCGTGCGTCGGGTCGACCGGACGCACAGCGGCACTCGGAGCCGCACGGTGGTAGCGCGGTGAGCTCGGCAGAGCGCCCGGCGGCACCCCGAGCACCGTGGTGAAGGAGCGGCGATATCGGGAGAGCGATCGGCGACACCCCGAAGCACGGGTGAAAGAGCGGCGATATCGGGAGATCGCTCGGCGACAACCCGACGCGCGGGGTGAAAGAGCAGCGATATCGGGAGAGCGCTTGGCAACAACTCGACGTGCAGAGTGAACGAGCGGCGATACCGGGAGAAAGCTCGGCAGCACTCGGAGGCGCACGGTGGTAGTACGGCAAGCTCGGGAGAGCGCTCGGCGGCACCCAGACAAGAGGGGTGAAGGAGCGGCGATATCGGGAGAGCGCTCGGCGACACCCCAACGCGCGGGGTGAAGGAGCGGTGATATCGGGAGAGCACTCGGCGGCACTCGGAGGCGCGCTGTGGTAGTGCGGCAAGCTCCGCAGAGCACCTGGCGGCACCCCGAGCACCGTGGTGAAGGAGCGGCGATATCAGGAGAGCGCTCAGCGACCACTCGACGCAAAGGGTGAAGGAGCGGCGATATCGGGAGAGCGATCGGCGGCACTCGGAGGCGCGCTGTGGTAGTGCGGCAAGCTCCGCAGAGCGCCCGGCGGCACCCCGAGCACCGTGGTGAAGGAGCGGCGATATCGGGAGAGCGCTCGGCGACACCCCGACGCGCGGGGTGAAGGAGCGGCGATATCGGGAGAGCGCTCGGCGGCACTCGGAGGCGCGCGATGGTACCGCGACGAGATCCCGAGAGAGCTCGGCGGCACTCGCCGGCGCACGGTGGTAGAGCGGCGAGCTCGGGAGATCGCCTGGCCTCACGCAGAGAAGCGGGTTGAAGGAGCGGCGATATCGGGGGAGTGCTCGGCGGCACTTGGATGCGCACGGTGGTAGCGCGGCGAGATCCCGAGAGTGCCCGCTGGTACTCGCCGGCGCATGGTGCTAGTGCAGCGAGCTCGGCAGAGCGCCCGGCGGCACCCCGAGGAGCGGGATGAGCGTGCGTCGGGTCGAACGGACGCACAGCGGCACCTGGAGGCGGACGGTGGTAGTGCTGCAAGCTCGGGAGAGCGCTCGGCGGCACCCAGACAAGTGGGGTGAAGGAGCAGCGATATCGGGAGAGCGTTCAGAGGCACTCGGAGGCGCGCGGTGGTACCGCTGCGAGATCCCGAGAGCACTCGGCGGCACTCGCCGGCGCACGGTGGTAGTGCAGCGAGCTCGGGAGAGCGCCCGGCGGCACCCAGACAAGCGGGGTGAAGGAGCGGCGATATCGGGAGAGCGCTCGGCGACACCCCGCGCACCGTGGTGAAGGATTGGCGATATCGGGAGAGCGCTCGGCAGCACTCGGAGGCGCGCTGTGGTACCGCTGCGAGATCCCGAGAGCAGCCAGCGGCACTCGCATGCGCAGGGTGGAGCGCGACGAGCTCGGGAGAGCGTCCGGCGGTACCCCGAGGAGCGGGATGAGCGTGCGTCGGGTCGACCGGACGCACAGCTGCACCTGGAGGCGCACGGTGGTACCGCGGCGAGCTCGGGAGAGCGCCCGGCGGCACCCGGAGGAACGGGATGAGTGTGCGTCGGGTCGACCGGACGCACAGCGGCACTCGGAGCCGCACGGTGGTAGTGCGGCAAGCTCGGGATAGTGCCCGGCGGCACCCCGAGCACCGTGGTGAAGGAGCGGCGATATCGGGAGAGCGCTCGGCGACACCACGTCGCGCGGGGTGAAGGAGCGGCGATATCGGGAGAGCGCTCAGCGGCACTCGGAGGCGCACGGTGGTACCGCGACGAGATCCCGAGAGCACTCGGCGGCACTCGGAGGCGCACGGTGGTAGCGCGGAAGCTCGGCAGAGAGCCCGGCGGCACCACGAGGAGCGGGATGAGCGTGCGTCGGGTCGTCCGGACGCACAGCGGCACCTGGAGGCGCACGGTGCTAGTGCGGCGAGCTCGGAAGATCGCCCGGCCTCACGCAGAGAAGAGGGTTGAAGGAGCGGCGATATCGGGGGAGTGCTCGGCGGCACTTGGAGGCGCACGGTGGTAGCGTGACGAGATCCCGAGAGTGCCCGCTGGTACTCGCCGGCGGACGGTGGTAGTGCAGCGAGCTCGGCAGAGCGCCCGGCGGCACCCAGAAAAGCGGGGTGAAAAAGCGGCTATATCGCGAGAGCGCACAGCGGCACCTGGAGGCGCACGGTGGTAGTGCGGCAAGCTCGGGAGAGAGCCCGGCGGCACCCCGAGCACCGTGGTGAAGGAGCGGCGATATCGGGAGAGCGCTCGGCGGCACTCGGAGGCGCACGGTGGTACCGCTGCGAGATCCCGAGAGCACCCAGCGGCACTCGCATGCGCAGGGTGGAGCGCGACGAGCTCGGGAGAGCGTCCGGCGGTACCCCGAGGAGCGGGATGAGCGTGCGTCGGGTCGACCGGACGCACAGCTGCACCTGGAGGCGCACGGTGGTACCGCGGCGAGCTCGGGAGAGCGCCCGGCGGCACCCGGAGGAACGGGATGAGCGTGCGTCGGGTCGACCGGACGCACAGCGGCACCTGAAGGCGCACGGTGGTAGTGCGGCAAGCTCGGGATAGCGCCCGGCGGCACCCCGAGCACCGTGGTGAAGGAGCGGCGATATCGGGAGAGCGCACGGCGACACCCCGTCGCGCGGGGTGAAGGAGCGGCGATATCGGGAGAGCGCTCAGCGGCACTCGGAGGCGCACGGTGGTAGCGCGACGAGATCCCGAGAGCACTCGGCGGCACTCGCCGGTGCACGGTGGTAGCGCAGCGAGCTCGGCAGAGCGCCCGGCGGCACCCAGAGCACCGTGGTGAAGGAGCGGCGATATCCGGAGAGTGTTCAACGGCACGCTGAGGCGCGCTGTGGTACCGCTGCGAGATCCCGAGAGCACCAAGAGGCACTTGCATGCGCAGGGTGGAGAGCGACGAGCTCGGCAGAGCGCCCGGCGGCACCCCGAGGAGCGGGATGAGTGTGCGTCGGGTCGACCGGACGCACAGCGGCACTAGGAGCCGCACGGTGGTAGTGCGGCAAGCTCGGGATAGTGCCCGGCGGCACCCCGAGCACCGTGGTGAAGGAGCGGCGATATCGGGAGAGCGCTCGGCGACACCCCGTCGCGCGGGGTGAAGGAGCGGCGATATCGGGAGAGCGCTCAGCGGCACTCGGAGGCGCACGGTGGTACCGCGACGAGATCCCGAGAGCACTCGGCGGCACTCGGAGGCGCAGGTGGTAGCGCGGAAGCTCGGCAGAGAGCCCGGCGGCACCACGAGGAGCGGGATGAGCGTGCGTCGGGTCGTCCGGACGCACAGCGGCACCTGGAGGCGCACGGTGCTAGTGCGGCGAGCTCGGAAGATCGCCCGGCCTCACGCAGAGAAGAGGGTTGAAGGAGCGGCGATATCGGGGGAGTGCTCGGCGGCACTTGGAGGCGCACGGTGGTAGCGCGACGAGATCCCGAGAGTGCCCGCTGGTACTCGCCGGCGGACGGTGGTAGTGCAGCGAGCTCGGCAGAGCGCCCGGCGGCACCCAGAAAAGCGGGGTGAAAAAGCGGCTATATCGGGAGAGCGCACAGCTGCACCTGGAGGCCCACGGTGGTACTGCGGCAAGCTCGGGAGAGCGCCCGGTGACACCCCGAGGAGCGAGATGAGCGTGCGTCGGGTCGACCGGACGCACAGCGGCACCTGGAGGTGCACGGTGGTAGTGCAACGAGCTCGGCAGAGCGTCCGGCGGCACCCGGAGGAACCGGAGGAGCGTGCGTCGGGTCGTCCGGACGCACAGCGGCACCTGGAGGTGCACGGTGCTAGTGCGGCGAGCTCGGGAGATCACCCGGCCTCACGCAGACAAGCGGGTTGAAGGAGCGGCGATAAAGGGGGAGTGCTCGGCGAAACACCGACGCGCGGGGTGAAGGAGCGGCGATATCGGGAGAGCGCTCGCCGGCACTCGGAGGCGAGCGATGGTACCGCGACGAGATCCCGAGAGAGCTCGGCGGCACTCGCCGGCGCACGGTGGTAGCGCGGCGAGCTCGGCAGAGCGCCCGGCGGCACCACGAGGAGCCGGATGAGCGTGCGTCGGGTCGACTGGATAAACAGCGGCACCTGTAGGCACACGGTGGTAGTGCGGCAAGCTCGGGAGAGCGCTCGGCGGCACCTAGACAAGAGGGGTGAAGGAACGGCGATATCGGGAGAGGGCTCAGCGGCACTCAGAGGCGCACGGCGGTAGCGCGGCGAGCTCGGCAGAGCGCCCGGCGGCACCCCGAGAACCGTGGTGAAAGAGCGGCGATATTGGGAGAGCGCTCGGCCGCACTCGGAGGCTCACGGTGGTACCGCGGCGAGATCCCGAGAGTGCCCGCTGGCACTCGTCGGCGCTGGGTGGAGCGCGACGAGCTCGGCAGAGCGCCCGGCGGCACCACGAGGAGCGGGATGAGCGTGCGTCGGGTCGACCGGACGCACAGCGGCACCTGGAGGCGCACGGTGGTAGTGCGGCAAGCTCGGCAGAGTGCCCGGCAGCACCCCGAGCACCTTGTTATAGGAGGGGCGATATCGGGAGAGCGCTCGGCGACACTCCGACGCGCGGGGTGAAGGAGCGGCGATATCGGGAGAGCGCTCGGCGGCACTCGGAGGAGCGGGATGAGCGTGCGTCGTGTCGACCGGACGCACAGCGGCACCTGGAGGCGCACGGTGGTACCGCGGCAAGCTCGGGAGAGCGCCCGGCAGCACCCAGAGGAACGGGATGAGCGTGCGTCGTGTCGACCGGACGCACAGCGGCACCTGCAGGCGCACGGTGGTAGTGCGGCGAGCTCGACAGAGCGCCCGGCGACACCCCGAGGAGCGGGGTGAGCGTGCGTCGGGTCGACCGGACGCACAGCGGCACCTGGAGGCGCACGGTGGTAGTGCAGCGAGCTCGGCAGAGCGTCCGGCTGCACCCGGAAGAAGGGGATGAGCCTGCGTCGGGTCGTCCGGACGCACAGCGGCACCTGGAGGCGCACGGTGCTAGTGCGGCGAGCTCGGGAGATCGCCTGGCCTCACGCAGAGAAGCGGGTTGAAGGAGCGGCGATATCGGGGGAGTGCTCGGCGGCACTTGGAGGCGCACGGTGGTAGCGCGGCGAGATCCCGAGAGTGCCCGCTGGTACTCGCCGGCGCATGGTGCTAGTGCAGCGAGCTCGGCAGAGCGCCCGGCGGCACCCCGAGGAGCGGGATGAGCGTGCGTCGGGTCGAACGGACGCACAGCGGCACCTGGAGGCGGACGGTGGTAGTGCTGCAAGCTCGGGAGAGCGCTCGGCGGCACCCAGACAAGTGGGGTGAAGGAGCAGCGATATCGGGAGAGCGTTCAGAGGCACTCGGAGGCGCGCGGTGGTACCGCTGCGAGATCCCGAGAGCACTCGGCGGCACTCGCTGGCGCACGGTGGTAGTGCAGCGAGCTCGGGAGAGCGCCCGGCGGCACCCAGACAAGCGGGGTGAAGGAGCGGCGATATCGGGAGAGCGCTCGGCGACACCCTGCGCACCGTGGTGAAGGATTGGCGATATCGGGAGAGCGCTCGGCAGCACTCGGAGGCGCGCTGTGGTACCGCTGCGAGATCCCGAGAGCAGCCAGTGGCACTCGCATGCGCAGGGTGGAGCGCGACGAGCTCGGGAGAGCGTCCGGCGGTACCCCGAGGAGCGGGATGAGCGTGCGTCGGGTCGACCGGACGCACAGCTGCACCTGGAGGCGCACGGTGGTACCGCGGCGAGCTCGGGAGAGCGCCCGGCGGCACCCGGAGGAACGGGATGAGCGTGCGTCGGGTCGACCGGACGCACAGCGGCACCTGAAGGCGCACGGTGGTAGTGCGGCAAGCTCGGGATAGCGCCCGGCGGCACCCCGAGCACCGTGGTGAAGGAGCGGCGATATCGGGAGAGCGCACGGCGACACCCCGTCGCGCGGGGTGAAGGAGCGGCGATATCGGGAGAGCGCTCAGCGGCACTCGGAGGCGCACGGTGGTACCGCGACGAGATCCCGAGAGCACTCGGCGGCACTCGGAGGCGCAGGTGGTAGCGCGGAAGCTCGGCAGAGAGCCCGGCGGCACCACGAGGAGCGGGATGAGCGTGCGTCGGGTCGTCCGGACGCACAGCGGCACCTGGAGGCGCACGGTGCTAGTGCGGCGAGCTCGGAAGATCGCCCGGCCTCACGCAGAGAAGAGGGTTGAAGGAGCGGCGATATCGGGGGAGTGCTCGGCGGCACTTGGAGGCGCACGGTGGTAGCGCGACGAGATCCCGAGAGTGCCCGCTGGTACTCGCCGGCGGACGGTGGTAGTGCAGCGAGCTCGGCAGAGCGCCCGGCGGCACCCAGAAAAGCGGGGTGAAAAAGCGGCTATATCGGGAGAGCGCACAGCTGCACCTGGAGGCCCACGGTGGTACTGCGGCAAGCTCGGGAGAGCGCCCGGTGACACCCCGAGGAGCGAGATGAGCGTGCGTCGGGTCGACCGGACGCACAGCGGCACCTGGAGGTGCACGGTGGTAGTGCAACGAGCTCGGCAGAGCGTCCGGCGGCACCCGGAGGAACCGGAGGAGCGTGCGTCGGGTCGTCCGGACGCACAGCGGCACCTGGAGGTGCACGGTGCTAGTGCGGCGAGCTCGGGAGATCACCCGGCCTCACGCAGACAAGCGGGTTGAAGGAGCGGCGATAAAGGGGGAGTGCTCGGCAAAACACCGACGCGCGGGGTGAAGGAGCGGCGATATCGGGAGAGCGCTCGCCGGCACTCGGAGGCGAGCGATGGTACCGCGACGAGATCCCGAGAGAGCTCGGCGGCACTCGCCGGCGCACGGTGGTAGCGCGGCGAGCTCGGCAGAGCGCCCGGCGGCACCACGAGGAGCCGGATGAGCGTGCGTCGGGTCGACTGGATAAACAGCGGCACCTGTAGGCACACGGTGGTAGTGCGGCAAGCTCGGGAGAGCGCTCGGCGGCACCTAGACAAGAGGGGTGAAGGAACGGCGATATCGGGAGAGGGCTCAGCGGCACTCAGAGGCGCATGGCGGTAGCGCGGCGAGCTCGGCAGAGCGCCCGGCGGCACCCCGAGAACCGTGGTGAAAGAGCGGCGATATTGGGAGAGCGCTCGGCCGCACTCGGAGGCTCACGGTGGTACCGCGGCGAGATCCCGAGAGTGCCCGCTGGCACTCGTCGGCGCTGGGTGGAGCGCGACGAGCTCGGCAGAGCGCCCGGCGGCACCACGAGGAGCGGGATGAGCGTGCGTCGGGTCGACCGGACGCACAGCGGCACCTGGAGGCGCACGGTGGTAGTGCGGCAAGCTCGGCAGAGTGCCCGGCAGCACCCCGAGCACCTTGTTATAGGAGGGGCGATATCGGGAGAGCGCTCGGCGACACTCCGACGCGCGGGGTGAAGGAGCGGCGATATCGGGAGAGCGCTCGGCGGCACTCGGAGGAGCGGGATGAGCGTGCGTCGTGTCGACCGGACGCACAGCGGCACCTGGAGGCGCACGGTGGTACCGCGGCAAGCTCGGGAGAGCGCCCGGCAGCACCCAGAGGAACGGGATGAGCGTGCGTCGTGTCGACCGGACGCACAGCGGCACCTGCAGGCGCACGGTGGTAGTGCGGCGAGCTCGACAGAGCGCCCGGCGACACCCCGAGGAGCGGGGTGAGCGTGCGTCGGGTCGACCGGACGCACAGCGGCACCTGGAGGCGCACGGTGGTAGTGCAGCGAGCTCGGCAGAGCGTCCGGCTGCACCCGGAAGAAGGGGATGAGCCTGCGTCGGGTCGTCCGGACGCACAGCGGCACCTGGAGGCGCACGGTGCTAGTGCGGCGAGCTCGGGAGATCGCCTGGCCTCACGCAGAGAAGCGGGTTGAAGGAGCGGCGATATCGGGGGAGTGCTCGGCGGCACTTGGAGGCGCACGGTGGTAGCGCGGCGAGATCCCGAGAGTGCCCGCTGGTACTCGCCGGCGCATGGTGCTAGTGCAGCGAGCTCGGCAGAGCGCCCGGCGGCACCCCGAGGAGCGGGATGAGCGTGCGTCGGGTCGAACGGACGCACAGCGGCACCTGGAGGCGGACGGTGGTAGTGCTGCAAGCTCGGGAGAGCGCTCGGCGGCACCCAGACAAGTGGGGTGAAGGAGCAGCGATATCGGGAGAGCGTTCAGAGGCACTCGGAGGCGCGCGGTGGTACCGCTGCGAGATCCCGAGAGCACTCGGCGGCACTCGCTGGCGCACGGTGGTAGTGCAGCGAGCTCGGGAGAGCGCCCGGCGGCACCCAGACAAGCGGGGTGAAGGAGCGGCGATATCGGGAGAGCGCTCGGCGACACCCTGCGCACCGTGGTGAAGGATTGGCGATATCGGGAGAGCGCTCGGCAGCACTCGGAGGCGCGCTGTGGTACCGCTGCGAGATCCCGAGAGCAGCCAGTGGCACTCGCATGCGCAGGGTGGAGCGCGACGAGCTCGGGAGAGCGTCCGGCGGTACCCCGAGGAGCGGGATGAGCGTGCGTCGGGTCGACCGGACGCACAGCTGCACCTGGAGGCGCACGGTGGTACCGCGGCGAGCTCGGGAGAGCGCCCGGCGGCACCCGGAGGAACGGGATGAGCGTGCGTCGGGTCGACCGGACGCACAGCGGCACCTGAAGGCGCACGGTGGTAGTGCGGCAAGCTCGGGATAGCGCCCGGCGGCACCCCGAGCACCGTGGTGAAGGAGCGGCGATATCGGGAGAGCGCACGGCGACACCCCGTCGCGCGGGGTGAAGGAGCGGCGATATCGGGAGAGCGCTCAGCGGCACTCGGAGGCGCACGGTGGTAGCGCGACGAGATCCCGAGAGCACTCGGCGGCACTCGCCGGTGCACGGTGGTAGCGCAGCGAGCTCGGGAGAGCGCCCGGCGGCACCCAGACAAGCGGGGTGAAGGAGCGGCGATATCGGGAGAGCATTCAGAGGCACTCGGAGGCGCGCAGTGGTACCCCTGCGAGATCCCGAGAGCGCTCGGCGGCACTCGCCGGCGCACGGTGGTAGTGCAGCGAGCTCGGGAGAGCGCCCGGCGGCACCCAGACAAGCGGGGTGAAGGAGCGGCGATATCGGGAGAGCGCTCGGCGACACCGCGAGCACCGTGGTGAAGGAGCGGCGATATCGGGAGAGCGCTCGGCAGCACTCGGAGGCGCGCTGTGGTACCGCTGCGAGATCCCGAGAGCAGCCAGCGGCACTCGCATGCGCAGGGTGGAGCGCGACGAGCTCGGGAGAGCGTCCGGCGGTACCCCGAGGAGCAGGATGAGCGTGCGTCGGGTCGACCGGACGCACAGCGGCACCTGGAGGCGCACGGTGGTAGTGCGGCGAGCTCGGCAGAGTGCCCGGCGGCACCCCGAGCACCGTGGTAAAGGAGGGGCGATATCGGGAGAGCGCTCGGCGACACTCCGACGCGCGGGGTGAAGGAGCGGCGAGCTCGGGAGAACGCCCGGCGGCACCCCGAGGAGCGGGATGAGCGTGCGTCGTGTCGACCGGACGCACAGCGGCACCTGGAGGCGCACGGTGGTACCGCGGCAAGCTCGGGAGAGCGCCCGGCAGCACCCGGAGGAGCGGGATGAGCGTGCATCGTGTCGACCGGACGCACAGCGGCACCTGCAGGCGCACGGTGGTAGTGCAGCGAGCTCGACAGAGCGCCCGGCGACACCCCGAGGAGCGGGGTGAGCGTGCGTCGGGTCGACCGGACGCACAGCGGCACTCGGAGCCGCACGGTGGTAGTGCGGCAAGGTCGGGATAGTGCCCGGCGGCACCCCGAGCACCGTGGTGAAGGAGCGGCGATATCGGGAGAGCGCTCAGCGGCACTCGGAGGCGCACGGTGGTACCGCGACGAGATCCCGAGAGCACTCGGCGGCACTCGGAGGCGCACGGTGGTAGCGCGGAAGCTCGGCAGAGAGCCCGGCGGCACCACGAGGAGCGGGATGAGCGTGCGTCGGGTCGTCCGGACGCACAGCGGCACCTGGAGGCGCACGGTGCTAGTGCGGCGAGCTCGGAAGATCGCCCGGCCTCACGCAGAGAAGAGGGTTGAAGGAGCGGCGATATCGGGGGAGTGCTCGGCGGCACTTGGAGGCGCACGGTGGTAGCGCGACGAGATCCCGAGAGTGCCCGCTGGTACTCGCCGGCGGACGGTGGTAGTGCAGCGAGCTCGGCAGAGCGCCCGGCGGCACCCAGAAAAGCGGGGTGAAAAAGCGGCTATATCGGGAGAGCGCACAGCGGCACCTGGAGGCGCACGTTGGTAGTGCGGCAAGCTCGGGAGAGAGCCCGGCGGCACCCCGAGCACCGTGGTGAAGGAGCGGCGATATCGGGAGAGCGCTCGGCGGCACTCGGAGGCGCACGGTGGTACCGCTGCGAGATCCCGAGAGCACCCAGCGGCACCCGCATGCGCAGGGTGGAGCGCGACGAGCTCTGGAGAGCGTCCGGCGGTACCCCGAGGAGCGGGATGAGCGTGCGTCGGGTCGACCGGACGCACAGCGGCACTCGGAGCCGCACGGTGGTAGCGCGGTGAGCTCGGCAGAGCGCCCGGCGGCACCCCGAGCACCGTGGTGAAGGAGCGGCGATATCGGGAGAGCGATCGGCGACACCCCGAAGCACGGGTGAAAGAGCGGCGATATCGGGAGATCGCTCGGCGACAACCCGACGCGCGGGGTGAAAGAGCAGCGATATCGGGAGAGCGCTTGGCAACAACTCGACGTGCAGAGTGAACGAGCGGCGATACCGGGAGAAAGCTCGGCAGCACTCGGAGGCGCACGGTGGTAGTACAGCAAGCTCGGGAGAGCGCTCGGCGGCACCCAGACAAGAGGGGTGAAGGAGCGGCGATATCGTGAGAGCGCTCGGCGACACCCCAACGCGCGGGGTGAAGGAGCGGCGATATCGGGAGAGCACTCGGCGGCACTCGGAGGCGCGCTGTGGTAGTGCGGCAAGCTCCGCAGAGCACCTGGCGGCACCCCGAGCACCATGGTGAAGGAGCGGCGATATCGGGAGAGCGCTCAGCGGCACTCGGAGGCGCACGGTGGTAGCGCGACGAGATCCCGAGAGCACTCGGCGGCACTCGCCGGTGCACGGTGGTAGCGCAGCGAGTTCGGGAGAGCGCCCGGCGGCACCCCGAGCACCGTGGTGAAGGAGCGGCGATATCGGGAGAGCATTCAGAGGCACTCGGAGGCGCGCAGTGGTACCCCTGCGAGATCCCGAGAGCGCTCGGCGGCACTCGCCGGCGCACGGTGGTAGTGCAGCGAGCTCGGGAGAGCGCCCGGCGGCACCCCGAGCACCGTGGTGAAGGAGCGGCGATATCGGGAGAGCGCTCAGAGGCACTCGGAGGCGCGCAGTGGTACCCCTGCGAGATCCCGAGAGCGCTCGGCGGCACTCGCCGGCGCACGGTGGTAGTGCAGCGAGCTCGGGAGAGCGCCCGGCGGCACCCAGACAAGCGGGGTGAAGGAGCGGCGATATCGGGAGAGCGCTCGGCGACACCGCGAGCACCGTGGTGAAGGAGCGGCGATATCGGGAGAGCGCTCGGCAGCACTCGGAGGCGCGCTGTGGTACCGCTGCGAGATCCCGAGAGCAGCCAGCGGCACTCGCATGCGCAGGGTGGAGCGCGACGAGCTCGGGAGAGCGTCCGGCGGTACCCCGAGGAGCGGGATGAGCGTGCGTCGGGTCGACCGGACGCACAGCTGCACCTGGAGGCGCACGGTGGTACCGCGGCGAGCTCGGGAGAGCGCCCGGCGGCACCCGGAGGAACGGGATGAGTGTGCGTCGGGTCGACCGGACGCACAGCGGCACTCGGAGCCGCACGGTGGTAGTGCGGCAAGCTCGGGATAGTGCCCGGCGGCACCCCGAGCACCGTGGTGAAGGAGCGGCGATATCGGGAGAGCGCTCGGCGACACCACGTCGCGCGGGGTGAAGGAGCGGCGATATCGGGAGAGCGCTCAGCGGCACTCGGAGGCGCACGGTGGTACCGCGACGAGATCCCGAGAGCACTCGGCGGCACTCGGAGGCGCACGGTGGTAGCGCGGAAGCTCGGCAGAGAGCCCGGCGGCACCACGAGGAGCGGGATGAGCGTGCGTCGGGTCGTCCGGACGCACAGCGGCACCTGGAGGCGCACGGTGCTAGTGCGGCGAGCTCGGAAGATCGCCCGGCCTCACGCAGAGAAGAGGGTTGAAGGAGCGGCGATATCGGGGGAGTGCTCGGCGGCACTTGGAGGCGCACGGTGGTAGCGTGACGAGATCCCGAGAGTGCCCGCTGGTACTCGCCGGCGGACGGTGGTAGTGCAGCGAGCTCGGCAGAGCGCCCGGCGGCACCCAGAAAAGCGGGGTGAAAAAGCGGCTATATCGCGAGAGCGCACAGCGGCACCTGGAGGCGCACGGTGGTAGTGCGGCAAGCTCGGGAGAGAGCCCGGCGGCACCCCGAGCACCGTGGTGAAGGAGCGGCGATATCGGGAGAGCGCTCGGCGGCACTCGGAGGCGCACGGTGGTACCGCTGCGAGATCCCGAGAGCACCCAGCGGCACTCGCATGCGCAGGGTGGAGCGCGACGAGCTCGGGAGAGCGTCCGGCGGTACCCCGAGGAGCGGGATGAGCGTGCGTCGGGTCGACCGGACGCACAGCTGCACCTGGAGGCGCACGGTGGTACCGCGGCGAGCTCGGGAGAGCGCCCGGCGGCACCCGGAGGAACGGGATGAGCGTGCGTCGGGTCGACCGGACGCACAGCGGCACCTGAAGGCGCACGGTGGTAGTGCGGCAAGCTCGGGATAGCGCCCGGCGGCACCCCGAGCACCGTGGTGAAGGAGCGGCGATATCGGGAGAGCGCACGGCGACACCCCGTCGCGCGGGGTGAAGGAGCGGCGATATCGGGAGAGCGCTCAGCGGCACTCGGAGGCGCACGGTGGTAGCGCGACGAGATCCCGAGAGCACTCGGCGGCACTCGCCGGTGCACGGTGGTAGCGCAGCGAGCTCGGCAGAGCGCCCGGCGGCACCCAGAGCACCGTGGTGAAGGAGCGGCGATATCCGGAGAGTGTTCAACGGCACGCTGAGGCGCGCTGTGGTACCGCTGCGAGATCCCGAGAGCACCAAGAGGCACTTGCATGCGCAGGGTGGAGAGCGACGAGCTCGGCAGAGCGCCCGGCGGCACCCCGAGGAGCGGGATGAGTGTGCGTCGGGTCGACCGGACGCACAGCGGCACTAGGAGCCGCACGGTGGTAGTGCGGCAAGCTCGGGATAGTGCCCGGCGGCACCCCGAGCACCGTGGTGAAGGAGCGGCGATATCGGGAGAGCGCTCGGCGACACCCTGTCGCGCGGGGTGAAGGAGCGGCGATATCGGGAGAGCGCTCAGCGGCACTCGGAGGCGCACGGTGGTACCGCGACGAGATCCCGAGAGCACTCGGCGGCACTCGGAGGCGCAGGTGGTAGCGCGGAAGCTCGGCAGAGAGCCCGGCGGCACCACGAGGAGCGGGATGAGCGTGCGTCGGGTCGTCCGGACGCACAGCGGCACCTGGAGGCGCACGGTGCTAGTGCGGCGAGCTCGGAAGATCGCCCGGCCTCACGCAGAGAAGAGGGTTGAAGGAGCGGCGATATCGGGGGAGTGCTCGGCGGCACTTGGAGGCGCACGGTGGTAGCGCGACGAGATCCCGAGAGTGCCCGCTGGTACTCGCCGGCGGACGGTGGTAGTGCAGCGAGCTCGGCAGAGCGCCCGGCGGCACCCAGAAAAGCGGGGTGAAAAAGCGGCTATATCGGGAGAGCGCACAGCTGCACCTGGAGGCCCACGGTGGTACTGCGGCAAGCTCGGGAGAGCGCCCGGTGACACCCCGAGGAGCGAGATGAGCGTGCGTCGGGTCGACCGGACGCACAGCGGCACCTGGAGGTGCACGGTGGTAGTGCAACGAGCTCGGCAGAGCGTCCGGCGGCACCCGGAGGAACCGGAGGAGCGTGCGTCGGGTCGTCCGGACGCACAGCGGCACCTGGAGGTGCACGGTGCTAGTGCGGCGAGCTCGGGAGATCACCCGGCCTCACGCAGACAAGCGGGTTGAAGGAGCGGCGATAAAGGGGGAGTGCTCGGCGAAACACCGACGCGCGGGGTGAAGGAGCGGCGATATCGGGAGAGCGCTCGCCGGCACTCGGAGGCGAGCGATGGTACCGCGACGAGATCCCGAGAGAGCTCGGCGGCACTCGCCGGCGCACGGTGGTAGCGCGGCGAGCTCGGCAGAGCGCCCGGCGGCACCACGAGGAGCCGGATGAGCGTGCGTCGGGTCGACTGGATAAACAGCGGCACCTGTAGGCACACGGTGGTAGTGCGGCAAGCTCGGGAGAGCGCTCGGCGGCACCTAGACAAGAGGGGTGAAGGAACGGCGATATCGGGAGAGGGCTCAGCGGCACTCAGAGGCGCACGGCGGTAGCGCGGCGAGCTCGGCAGAGCGCCCGGCGGCACCCCGAGAACCGTGGTGAAAGAGCGGCGATATTGGGAGAGCGCTCGGCCGCACTCGGAGGCTCACGGTGGTACCGCGGCGAGATCCCGAGAGTGCCCGCTGGCACTCGTCGGCGCTGGGTGGAGCGCGACGAGCTCGGCAGAGCGCCCGGCGGCACCACGAGGAGCGGGATGAGCGTGCGTCGGGTCGACCGGACGCACAGCGGCACCTGGAGGCGCACGGTGGTAGTGCGGCAAGCTCGGCAGAGTGCCCGGCAGCACCCCGAGCACCGTGTTATAGGAGGGGCGATATCGGGAGAGCGCTCGGCGACACTCCGACGCGCGGGGTGAAGGAGCGGCGATATCGGGAGAGCGCTCGGCGGCACTCGGAGGAGCGGGATGAGCGTGCGTCGTGTCGACCGGACGCACAGCGGCACCTGGAGGCGCACGGTGGTACCGCGGCAAGCTCGGGAGAGCGCCCGGCAGCACCCAGAGGAACGGGATGAGCGTGCGTCGTGTCGACCGGACGCACAGCGGCACCTGCAGGCGCACGGTGGTAGTGCGGCGAGCTCGACAGAGCGCCCGGCGACACCCCGAGGAGCGGGGTGAGCGTGCGTCGGGTCGACCGGACGCACAGCGGCACCTGGAGGCGCACGGTGGTAGTGCAGCGAGCTCGGCAGAGCGTCCGGCTGCACCCGGAAGAAGGGGATGAGCCTGCGTCGGGTCGTCCGGACGCACAGCGGCACCTGGAGGCGCACGGTGCTAGTGCGGCGAGCTCGGGAGATCGCCTGGCCTCACGCAGAGAAGCGGGTTGAAGGAGCGGCGATATCGGGGGAGTGCTCGGCGGCACTTGGAGGCGCACGGTGGTAGCGCGGCGAGATCCCGAGAGTGCCCGCTGGTACTCGCCGGCGCATGGTGCTAGTGCAGCGAGCTCGGCAGAGCGCCCGGCGGCACCCCGAGGAGCGGGATGAGCGTGCGTCGGGTCGAACGGACGCACAGCGGCACCTGGAGGCGGACGGTGGTAGTGCTGCAAGCTCGGGAGAGCGCTCGGCGGCACCCAGACAAGTGGGGTGAAGGAGCAGCGATATCGGGAGAGCGTTCAGAGGCACTCGGAGGCGCGCTGTGGTACCGCTGCGAGATCCCGAGAGCAGCCAGTGGCACTCGCATGCGCAGGGTGGAGCGCGACGAGCTCGGGAGAGCGTCCGGCGGTACCCCGAGGAGCGGGATGAGCGTGCGTCGGGTCGACCGGACGCACAGCTGCACCTGGAGGCGCACGGTGGTACCGCGGCGAGCTCGGGAGAGCGCCCGGCGGCACCCGGAGGAACGGGATGAGCGTGCGTCGGGTCGACCGGACGCACAGCGGCACCTGAAGGCGCACGGTGGTAGTGCGGCAAGCTCGGGATAGCGCCCGGCGGCACCCCGAGCACCGTGGTGAAGGAGCGGCGATATCGGGAGAGCGCACGGCGACACCCCGTCGCGCGGGGTGAAGGAGCGGCGATATCGGGAGAGCGCTCAGCGGCACTCGGAGGCGCACGGTGGTAGCGCGACGAGATCCCGAGAGCACTCGGCGGCACTCGCCGGTGCACGGTGGTAGCGCAGCGAGCTCGGGAGAGCGCCCGGCGGCACCCAGACAAGCGGGGTGAAGGAGCGGCGATATCGGGAGAGCATTCAGAGGCACTCGGAGGCGCGCAGTGGTACCCCTGCGAGATCCCGAGAGCGCTCGGCGGCACTCGCCGGCGCACGGTGGTAGTGCAGCGAGCTCGGGAGAGCGCCCGGCGGCACCCAGACAAGCGGGGTGAAGGAGCGGCGATATCGGGAGAGCGCTCGGCGACACCGCGAGCACCGTGTTGAAGGAGCGGCGATATCGGGAGAGCGCTCGGCAGCACTCGGAGGCGCGCTGTGGTACCGCTGCGAGATCCCGAGAGCAGCCAGCGGCACTCGCATGCGCAGGGTGGAGCGCGACGAGCTCGGGAGAGCGTCCGGCGGTACCCCGAGGAGCAGGATGAGCGTGCGTCGGGTCGACCGGACGCACAGCGGCACCTGGAGGCGCACGGTGGTAGTGCGGCGAGCTCGGCAGAGTGCCCGGCGGCACCCCGAGCACCGTGGTAAAGGAGGGGCGATATCGGGAGAGCGCTCGGCGACACTCCGACGCGCGGGGTGAAGGAGCGGCGAGCTCGGGAGAACGCCCGGCGGCACCCCGAGGAGCGGGATGAGCGTGCGTCGTGTCGACCGGACGCACAGCGGCACCTGGAGGCGCACGGTGGTACCGCGGCAAGCTCGGGAGAGCGCCCGGCAGCACCCGGAGGAGCGGGATGAGCGTGCATCGTGTCGACCGGACGCACAGCGGCACCTGCAGGCGCACGGTGGTAGTGCAGCGAGCTCGACAGAGCGCCCGGCGACACCCCGAGGAGCGGGGTGAGCGTGCGTCGGGTCGACCGGACGCACAGCGGCACTCGGAGCCGCACGGTGGTAGTGCGGCAAGGTCGGGATAGTGCCCGGCGGCACCCCGAGCACCGTGGTGAAGGAGCGGCGATATCGGGAGAGTGCTCAGCGGCACTCGGAGGCGCACGGTGGTACCGCGACGAGATCCCGAGAGCACTCGGCGGCACTCGGAGGCGCACGGTGGTAGCGCGGAAGCTCGGCAGAGAGCCCGGCGGCACCACGAGGAGCGGGATGAGCGTGCGTCGGGTCGTCCGGACGCACAGCGGCACCTGGAGGCGCACGGTGCTAGTGCGGCGAGCTCGGAAGATCGCCCGGCCTCACGCAGAGAAGAGGGTTGAAGGAGCGGCGATATCGGGGGAGTGCTCGGCGGCACTTGGAGGCGCACGGTGGTAGCGCGACGAGATCCCGAGAGTGCCCGCTGGTACTCGCCGGCGGACGGTGGTAGTGCAGCGAGCTCGGCAGAGCGCCCGGCGGCACCCAGAAAAGCGGGGTGAAAAAGCGGCTATATCGCGAGAGCGCACAGCGGCACCTGGAGGCGCACGTTGGTAGTGCGGCAAGCTCGGGAGAGAGCCCGGCGGCACCCCGAGCACCGTGGTGAAGGAGCGGCGATATCGGGAGAGCGCTCGGCGGCACTCGGAGGCGCACGGTGGTACCGCTGCGAGATCCCGAGAGCACCCAGCGGCACCCGCATGCGCAGGGTGGAGCGCGACGAGCTCTGGAGAGCGTCCGGCGGTACCCCGAGGAGCGGGATGAGCGTGCGTCGGGTCGACCGGACGCACAGCGGCACTCGGAGCCGCACAGTGGTAGCGCGGTGAGCTCGGCAGAGCGCCCGGCGGCACCCCGAGCACCGTGGTGAAGGAGCGGCGATATCGGGAGAGCGATCGGCGACACCCCGAAGCACGGGTGAAAGAGCGGCGATATCGGGAGATCGCTCGGCGACAACCCGACGCGCGGGGTGAAAGAGCAGCGATATCGGGAGAGCGCTTGGCAACAACTCGACGTGCAGAGTGAACGAGCGGCGATACCGGGAGAAAGCTCGGCAGCACTCGGAGGCGCATGGTGGTAGTACGGCAAGCTCGGGAGAGCGCTCGGCGGCACCCAGACAAGAGGGGTGAAGGAGCGGCGATATCGGGAGAGCGCTCGGCGACACCCCAACGCGCGGGGTGAAGGAGCGGCGATATCGGGAGAGCACTCGGCGGCACTCGGAGGCGCGCTGTGGTAGTGCGGCAAGCTCCGCAGAGCACCTGGCGGCACCCCGAGCACCATGGTGAAGGAGCGGCGATATCGGGAGAGCGCTCAGCGGCACTCGGAGGCGCGCAGTGGTACCCCTGCGAGATCCCGAGAGCGCTCGGCGGCACTCGCCGGCGCACGGTGGTAGTGCAGCGAGCTCGGGAGAGCGCCCGCCGGCACCCCGAGCACCGTGGTGAAGGAGCGGCGATATCGGGAGAGCGCTCAGAGGCACTCGGAGGCGCGCAGTGGTACCCCTGCGAGATCCCGAGAGCGCTCGGCGGCACTCGCCGGCGCACGGTGGTAGTGCAGCGAGCTCGGGAGAGCGCCCGGCGGCACCCAGACAAGCGGGGTGAAGGAGCGGCGATATCGGGAGAGCGCTCGGCGACACCGCGAGCACCGTGGTGAAGGAGCGGCGATATCGGGAGAGCGCTCGGCAGCACTCGGAGGCGCGCTGTGGTACCGCTGCGAGATCCCGAGAGCAGCCAGCGGCACTCGCATGCGCAGGGTGGAGCGCGACGAGCTCGGGAGAGCGTCCGGCGGTACCCCGAGGAGCAGGATGAGCGTGCGTCGGGTCGACCGGACGCACAGCGGCACCTGGAGGCGCACGGTGGTAGTGCGGCGAGCTCGGCAGAGTGCCCGGCGGCACCCCGAGCACCGTGGTAAAGGAGGGGCGATATCGGGAGAGCGCTCGGCGACACTCCGACGCGCGGGGTGAAGGAGCGGCGAGCTCGGGAGAACGCCCGGCGGCACCCCGAGGAGCGGGATGAGCGTGCGTCGTGTCGACCGGACGCACAGCGGCACCTGGAGGCGCACGGTGGTACCGCGGCAAGCTCGGGAGAGCGCCCGGCAGCACCCGGAGGAGCGGGATGAGCGTGCATCGTGTCGACCGGACGCACAGCGGCACCTGCAGGCGCACGGTGGTAGTGCAGCGAGCTCGACAGAGCGCCCGGCGACACCCCGAGGAGCGGGGTGAGCGTGCGTCGGGTCGACCGGACGCACAGCGGCACTCGGAGCCGCACGGTGGTAGTGCGGCAAGGTCGGGATAGTGCCCGGCGGCACCCCGAGCACCGTGGTGAAGGAGCGGCGATATCGGGAGAGCGCTCAGCGGCACTCGGAGGCGCACGGTGGTACCGCGACGAGATCCCGAGAGCACTCGGCGGCACTCGGAGGCGCACGGTGGTAGGGCGGAAGCTCGGCAGAGAGCCCGGCGGCACCACGAGGAGCGGGATGAGCGTGCGTCGGGTCGTCCGGACGCACAGCGGCACCTGGAGGCGCACGGTGCTAGTGCGGCGAGCTCGGAAGATCGCCCGGCCTCACGCAGAGAAGAGGGTTGAAGGAGCGGCGATATCGGGGGAGTGCTCGGCGGCACTTGGAGGCGCACGGTGGTAGCGCGACGAGATCCCGAGAGTGCCCGCTGGTACTCGCCGGCGGACGGTGGTAGTGCAGCGAGCTCGGCAGAGCGCCCGGCGGCACCCAGAAAAGCGGGGTGAAAAAGCGGCTATATCGCGAGAGCGCACAGCGGCACCTGGAGGCGCACGTTGGTAGTGCGGCAAGCTCGGGAGAGAGCCCGGCGGCACCCCGAGCACCGTGGTGAAGGAGCGGCGATATCGGGAGAGCGCTCGGCGGCACTCGGAGGCGCACGGTGGTACCGCTGCGAGATCCCGAGAGCACCCAGCGGCACCCGCATGCGCAGGGTGGAGCGCGACGAGCTCGGGAGAGCGTCCGGCGGTACCCCGAGGAGCGGGATGAGCGTGCGTCGGGTCGACCGGACGCACAGCGGCACTCGGAGCCGCACGGTGGTAGCGCGGTGAGCTCGGCAGAGCGCCCGGCGGCACCCCGAGCACCGTGGTGAAGGAGAGGCGATATCGGGAGAGCGATCGGCGACACCCCGAAGCACGGGTGAAAGAGCGGCGATATCGGGAGATCGCTCGGCGACAACCCGACGCGCGGGGTGAAAGAGCAGCGATATCGAGAGAGCGCTTGGCAACAACTCGACGTGCAGAGTGAACGAGCGGTGATACCGGGAGAAAGCTCGGCAGCACTCGGAGGCGCACGGTGGTAGTACGGCAAGCTCGGGAGAGCGCTCGGCGGCACCCAGACAAGAGGGGTGAAGGAGCGGCGATATCAGGAGAGCGCTCAGCGACCACTCGACGCAAAGGGTGAACGAGCGGCGATACCGGGAGAGCGATCGGCGGCACTCGGAGGCGCGCTGTGGTAGTGCGGCAAGCTCCGCAGAGCGCCCGGCGGCACCCCGAGCACCGTGGTGAAGGAGCGGCGATATCGGGAGAGTGCTCGGCGACACCCCGACGCGCGGGGTGAAGGAGCGGCGATATCGGGAGAGCGCTCGGCGGCACTCGGAGGCGCGCGATGGTACCGCGACGAGATCCCGAGAGAGCTCGGCGGCACTCGCCGGCGCACGGTGGTAGAGCGGCGAGCACGGGAGATCGCCTGGCCTCACGCAGAGAAGCGGGTTGAAGGAGCGGCGATATCGGGGGAGTGCTCGGCGGCACTTGGAGGCGCACGGTGGTAGCGCGGCGAGATCCCGAGAGTGCCCGCTGGTACTCGCCGGCGCATGGTGCTAGTGCAGCGAGCTCGGCAGAGCGCCCGGCGGCACCCCGAGGAGCGGGATGAGCGTGCGTCGGGTCGAACGGACGCACAGCGGCACCTGGAGGCGGACGGTGGTAGTGCTGCAAGCTCGGGAGAGCGCTCGGCGGCACCCAGACAAGTGGGGTGAAGGAGCAGCGATATCGGGAGAGCGTTCAGAGGCACTCGGAGGCGCGCGGTGGTACCGCTGCGAGATCCCGAGAGCACTCGGCGGCACTCGCCGGCGCACGGTGGTAGTGCAGCGAGCTCGGGAGAGCGCCCGGCGGCACCCAGACAAGCGGGGTGAAGGAGCGGCGATATCGGGAGAGCGCTCGGCGACACCCCGCGCACCGTGGTGAAGGATTGGCGATATCGGGAGAGCGCTCGGCAGCACTCGGAGGCGCGCTGTGGTACCGCTGCGAGATCCCGAGAGCAGCCAGCGGCACTCGCATGCGCAGGGTGGAGCGCGACGAGCTCGGGAGAGCGTCCGGCGGTACCCCGAGGAGCGGGATGAGCGTGCGTCGGGTCGACCGGACGCACAGCTGCACCTGGAGGCGCACGGTGGTACCGCGGCGAGCTCGGGAGAGCGCCCGGCGGCACCCGGAGGAACGGGATGAGCGTGCGTCGGGTCGACCGGACGCACAGCGGCACCTGAAGGCGCACGGTGGTAGTGCGGCAAGCTCGGGATAGCGCCCGGCGGCACCCCGAGCACCGTGGTGAAGGAGCGGCGATATCGGGAGAGCGCACGGCGACACCCCGTCGCGCGGGGTGAAGGAGCGGCGATATCGGGAGAGCGCTCAGCGGCACTCGGAGGCGCACGGTGGTAGCGCGACGAGATTCCGAGAGCACTCGGCGGCACTCGCCGGTGCACGGTGGTAGCGCAGCGAGCTCGGCAGAGCGCCCGGCGGCACCCAGAGCACCGTGGTGAAGGAGCGGCGATATCCGGAGAGCGTTCAACGGCACGCTGAGGCGCGCTGTGGTACCGCTGCGAGATCCCGAGAGCACCAAGAGGCACTTGCATGCGCAGGGTGGAGAGCGACGAGCTCGGCAGAGCGCCCGGCGGCACCCCGAGGAGCGGGATGAGTGTGCGTCGGGTCGACCGGACGCACAGCGGCACTCGGAGCCGCACGGTGGTAGTGCGGCAAGCTCGGGATAGTGCCCGGCGGCACCCCGAGCACCGTGGTGAAGGAGCGGCGATATCGGGAGAGCGCTCGGCGACACCCCGTCGCGCGGGGTGAAGGAGCGGCGATATCGGGAGAGCGCTCAGCGGCACTCGGAGGCGCACGGTGGTACCGCGACGAGATCCCGAGAGCACTCGGCGGCACTCGGAGGCGCAGGTGGTAGCGCGGAAGCTCGGCAGAGAGCCCGGCGGCACCACGAGGAGCGGGATGAGCGTGCGTCGGGTCGTCCGGACGCACAGCGGCACCTGGAGGCGCACGGTGCTAGTGCGGCGAGCTCGGAAGATCGCCCGGCCTCACGCAGAGAAGAGGGTTGAAGGAGCGGCGATATCGGGGGAGTGCTCGGCGGCACTTGGAGGCGCACGGTGGTAGCGCGACGAGATCTCGAGAGTGCCCGCTGGTACTCGCCGGCGGACGGTGGTAGTGCAGCGAGCTCGGCAGAGCGCCCGGCGGCACCCAGAAAAGCGGGGTGAAAAAGCGGCTATATCGGGAGAGCGCACAGCGGCACCTGGAGGCGCACGGTGGTAGTGCGGCAAGCTCGGGAGAGAGCCCGGCGGCACCCCGAGCACCGTAGTGAAGGAGCGACGATATCGGGAGAGCGCTCGGCGGCACTCGGAGGCGCACGGTGGTACCGCTGCGAGATCCCGAGAGCACCCAGCGGCACCCGCATGCGCAGGGTGGAGCGCGACGAGCTCTGGAGAGCGTCCGGCGGTACCCCGAGGAGCGGGATGAGCGTGCGTCGGGTCGACCGGACGCACAGCGGCACTCGGAGCCGCACGGTGGTAGCGCGGTGAGCTCGGCAGAGCGCCCGGCGGCACCCCGAGCACCGTGGTGAAGGAGCGGCGATATCGGGAGAGCGATCGGCGACACCCCGACGCGCGGGATGAAGGAGCGGCGATATCGGGAGAGCGCTCGGCGGCACTCGGAGGCGAGCGATGGTACCGCGACGAGATCCCGAGAGAGCTCGGCGGCACTCGCCGGCGCACGGTGGTAGAGCGGCGAGCTCGGCAGAGCGCCCGGCGGCACCACGAGGAGCGGGATGAGCGTGCGTCGGGTCGACTGGATAAACAGCGGCACCTGTAGGCACACGGCGGTAGCGCGGCGAGCTCGGCAGAGCGCCCGGCGGCACCCCGAGCACCGTGGTGAAGGAGCGGCGATATCGGGAGAGCGCTCGGCGGCACTCGGAGGCGCACGGTGGTACCGCGACGAGATCCCGAGAGTGCTCGGCGGCACTCGCCGGTGCACGGTGTTAGCGCGGCGAGCTCGGCAGAGCGCCCGGCGGCTCCCCGAGGAGCGGGATGAGCGTGCGCCGGGACAACCGGAAGCACAGCGGCAACTGGAGGCGCACGGTGGTACCGCGGCGTGCTCGGCAGTGCGCCCGGCAACACCCCAAGGAGCAGGATGAGCGTGCGTCGGGTAGACTGGATAAACAGCGGCACCTGGAGGCGCACGGTGGTAGTGCGGCAAGCTCGGGAGAGCGCCCAGCGGAACCTAGACAAGAGGGGTGAAGGAACGGCGATATCGGGAAAGGGCTCAGCGGTACTCGGAGGATCGCGGTGGTACCGCGGCGAGATCCCGAGAGCACCCAGCGGCACTCGCATGCGCAGGGTGGAGCGCGACGAGCTCGGCAGAGCGTCCAGCGGCATCACGAGGAGCGGGATGAGCGTGCGTCGGGTCGACCGGACGCACAGCTGCACCTGGAGGCCCACGGTGGTACTGCGGCAAGCTCGGGAGAGCGCCCGGTGACACCCCGAGGAGCGAGATGAGCGTGCGTCGGGTCGACCGGACGCACAGCGGCACCTGGAGGTGCACGGTGGTAGTGCAACGAGCTCGGCAGAGCGTCCGGCGGCACCCGGAGGAACCGGAGGAGCGTGCGTCGGGTCGTCCGGACGCACAGCGGCACCTGGAGGTGCACGGTGCTAGTGCGGCGAGCTCGGGAGATCACCCGGCCTCACGCAGACAAGCGGGTTGAAGGAGCGGCGATAAAGGGGGAGTGCTCGGCGAAACACCGACGCGCGGGGTGAAGGAGCGGCGATATCGGGAGAGCGCTCGCCGGCACTCGGAGGCGAGCGATGGTACCGCGACGAGATCCCGAGAGAGCTCGGCGGCACTCGCCGGCGCACGGTGGTAGCGCGGCGAGCTCGGCAGAGCGCCCGGCGGCACCACGAGGAGCCGGATGAGCGTGCGTCGGGTCGACTGGATAAACAGCGGCACCTGTAGGCACACGGTGGTAGTGCGGCAAGCTCGGGAGAGCGCTCGGCGGCACCTAGACAAGAGGGGTGAAGGAACGGCGATATCGGGAGAGGGCTCAGCGGCACTCAGAGGCGCACGGCGGTAGCGCGGCGAGCTCGGCAGAGCGCCCGGCGGCACCCCGAGAACCGTGGTGAAAGAGCGGCGATATTGGGAGAGCGCTCGGCCGCACTCGGAGGCTCACGGTGGTACCGCGGCGAGATCCCGAGAGTGCCCGCTGGCACTCGTCGGCGCTGGGTGGAGCGCGACGAGCTCGGCAGAGCGCCCGGCGGCACCACGAGGAGCGGGATGAGCGTGCGTCGGGTCGAACGGACGCACAGCGGCACCTGGAGGCGGACGGTGGTAGTGCTGCAAGCTCGGGAGAGCGCTCGGCGGCACCCAGACAAGTGGGGTGAAGGAGCAGCGATATCGGGAGAGCGTTCAGAGGCACTCGGAGGCGCGCGGTGGTACCGCTGCGAGATCCCGAGAGCACTCGGCGGCACTCGCCGGCGCACGGTGGTAGTGCAGCGAGCTCGGGAGAGCGCCCGGCGGCACCCAGACAAGCGGGGTGAAGGAGCGGCGATATCGGGAGAGCGCTCGGCGACACCCCGCGCACCGTGGTGAAGGATTGGCGATATCGGGAGAGCGCTCGGCAGCACTCGGAGGCGCACGGTGGTACCGCTGCGAGATCCCGAGAGCAGCCAGCGGCACTCGCATGCGCAGGGTGGAGCGCGACGAGCTCGGGAGAGCGTCCGGCGGTACCCCGAGGAGCGGGATGAGCGTGCGTCGGGTCGACCGGACGCACAGCTGCACCTGGAGGCGCACGGTGGTACCGCGGCGAGCTCGGGAGAGCGCCCGGCGGCACCCGGAGGAACGGGATGAGCGTGCGTCGGGTCGACCGGACGCACAGCGGCACCTGAAGGCGCACGGTGGTAGTGCGGCAAGCTCGGGATAGCGCCCGGCGGCACCCCGAGCACCGTGGTGAAGGAGCGGCGATATCGGGAGAGCGCACGGCGACACCCCGTCGCGCGGGGTGAAGGAGCGGCGATATCGGGAGAGCGCTCAGCGGCACTCGGAGGCGCACGGTGGTAGCGCGGCGAGCTCGGCAGAGCGCCCGGCGGCACCCCGAGCACCGTGGTGAAAAAGCGGCGATATCGGGAGAGCGCTCGGCGACACCCCGTCGCGCGGGGTGAAGGAGCGGCGATATCGGGAGAGCGCTCAGCGGCACTCGGAGGCGCACGGTGGTAGCGCGACGAGATCCCGAGAGCACTCGGCGGCACTCGCCGGTGCACGGTGGTAGCGCAGCGAGCTCGGCAGAGCGCCCGGCGGCACCCAGAGCACCGTGGTGAAGGAGCGGCGATATCCGGAGAGCGTTCAACGGCACGCTGAGGCGCGCTGTGGTACCGCTGCGAGATCCCGAGAGCACCAAGAGGCACTTGCATGCGCAGGGTGGAGAGCGACGAGCTCGGCAGAGCGCCCGGCGGCACCCCGAGGAGCGGGATGAGTGTGCGTCGGGTCGACCGGACGCACAGCGGCACTCGGAGCCGCACGGTGGTAGTGCGGCAAGCTCGGGATAGTGCCCGGCGGCACCCCGAGCACCGTGGTGAAGGAGCGGCGATATCGGGAGAGCGCTCGGCGACACCCCGTCGCGCGGGGTGAAGGAGCGGCGATATCGGGAGAGCGCTCAGCGGCACTCGGAGGCGCACGGTGGTAGCGCGACGAGATTCCGAGAGCACTCGGCGGCACTCGCCGGTGCACGGTGGTAGCGCAGCGAGCTCGGCAGAGCGCCCGGCGGCACCCAGAGCACCGTGGTGAAGGAGCGGCGATATCCGGAGAGTGTTCAACGGCACGCTGAGGCGCGCTGTGGTACCGCTGCGAGATCCCGAGAGCACCAAGAGGCACTTGCATGCGCAGGGTGGAGAGCGACGAGCTCGGCAGAGCGCCCGGCGGCACCCCGAGGAGCGGGATGAGTGTGCGTCGGGTCGACCGGACGCACAGCGGCACTCGGAGCCGCACGGTGGTAGTGCGGCAAGCTCGGGATAGTGCCCGGCGGCACCCCGAGCACCGTGGTGAAGGAGCGGCGATATCGGGAGAGCGCTCGGCGACACCCCGTCGCGCGGGGTGAAGGAGCGGCGATATCGGGAGAGCGCTCAGCGTCACTCGGAGGCGCACGGTGGTACCGCGACGAGATCCCGAGAGCACTCGGCGGCACTCGGAGGCGCAGGTGGTAGCGCGGAAGCTCGGCAGAGAGCCCGGCGGCACCACGAGGAGCGGGATGAGCGTGCGTCGGGTCGTCCGGACGCACAGCGGCACCTGGAGGCGCACGGTGCTAGTGCGGCGAGCTCGGAAGATCACCCGGCCTCACGCAGAGAAGAGGGTTGAAGGAGCGGCGATATCGGGGGAGTGCTCGGCGGCACTTGGAGGCGCACGGTGGTAGCGCGACGAGATCCCGAGAGTGCCCGCTGGTACTCGCCGGCGGACGGTGGTAGTGCAGCGAGCTCGGCAGAGCGCCCGGCGGCACCCAGAAAAGCGGGGTGAAAAAGCGGCTATATCGGGAGAGCGCACAGCGGCACCTGGAGGCGCACGGTGGTAGTGCGGCAAGCTCGGGAGAGAGCCCGGCGGCACCCCGAGCACCGTAGTGAAGGAGCGACGATATCGGGAGAGCGCTCGGCGGCACTCGGAGGCGCACGGTGGTACCGCTGCGAGATCCCGAGAGCACCCAGCGGCACCCGAAAGCGCAGGGTGGAGCGCGACGAGCTCTGGAGAGCGTCCGGCGGTACCCCGAGGAGCGGGATGAGCGTGCGTCGGGTCGACCGGACGCACAGCGGCACTCGGAGCCGCACGGTGGTAGCGCGGTGAGCTCGGCAGAGCGCCCGGCGGCACCCCGAGCACCGTGGTGAAGGAGCGGCGATATCGGGAGAGCGATCGGCGACACCCCGACGCGCGGGATGAAGGAGCGGCAATATCGGGAGAGCGCTCGGCGGCACTCGGAGGCGAGCGATGGTACCGCGACGAGATCCCGAGAGAGTTCGGCGGCACTCGCCGGCGCACGGTGGTAGAGCGGCGAGCTCGGCAGAGCGCCCGGCGGCACCACGAGGAGCGGGATGAGCGTGCGTCGGGTCGACTGGATAAACAGCGGCACCTGTAGGCACACGGCGGTAGCGCGGCGAGCTCGGCAGAGCGCCCGGCGGCACCCCGAGCACCGTGGTGAAGGAGCGGCGATATCGGGAGAGCGCTCGGCGGCACTCGGAGGCGCACGGTGGTACCGCGACGAGATCCCGAGAGTGCTCGGCGGCACTCGCCGGTGCACGGTGTTAGCGCGGCGAGCTCGGCAGAGCGCCCGGCGGCTCCCCGAGGAGCGGGATGAGCGTGCGCCGGGACAACCGGAAGCACAGCGGCAACTGGAGGCGCACGGTGGTACCGCGGCGTGCTCGGCAGTGCGCCCGGCAACACCCCGAGGAGCAGGATGAGCGTGCGTCGGGTAGACTGGATAAACAGCGGCACCTGGAGGCGCACGGTGGTAGTGCGGCAAGCTCGGGAGAGCGCCCAGCGGAACCTAGACAAGAGGGGTGAAGGAACGGCGATATCGGGAAAGGGCTCAGCGGCACTCGGAGGATCGCGGTGGTACCGCGGCGAGATCCCGAGAGCACCCAGCGGCACTCGCATGCGCAGGGTGGAGCGCGACGAGCTCGGCAGAGCGTCCAGCGGCATCACGAGGAGCGGGATGAGCGTGCGTCGGGTCGACCGGACGCACAGCTGCACCTGGAGGCCCACGGTGGTACTGCGGCAAGCTCGGGAGAGCGCCCGGTGACACCCCGAGGAGCGAGATGAGCGTGCGTCGGGTCGACCGGACGCACAGCGGCACCTGGAGGTGCACGGTGGTAGTGCAACGAGCTCGGCAGAGCGTCCGGCGGCACCCGGAGGAACCGGAGGAGCGTGCGTCAGGTCGTCCGGACGCACAGCGGCACCTGGAGGTGCACGGTGCTAGTGCGGCGAGCTCGGGAGATCACCCGGCCTCACGCAGACAAGCGGGTTGAAGGAGCGGCGATAAAGGGGGAGTGCTCGGCGAAACACCGACGCGCGGGGTGAAGGAGCGGCGATATCGGGAGAGCGCTCGCCGGCACTCGGAGGCGAGCGATGGTACCGCGACGAGATCCCGAGAGAGCTCGGCGGCACTCGCCGGCGCACGGTGGTAGCGCGGCGAGCTCGGCAGAGCGCCCGGCGGCACCACGAGGAGCCGGATGAGCGTGCGTCGGGTCGACTGGATAAACAGCGGCACCTGTAGGCACACGGTGGTAGTGCGGCAAGCTCGGGAGAGCGCTCGGCGGCACCTAGACAAGAGGGGTGAAGGAACGGCGATATCGGGAGAGGGCTCAGCGGCACTCAGAGGCGCACGGCGGTAGCGCGGCGAGCTCGGCAGAGCGCCCGGCGGCACCCCGAGAACCGTGGTGAAAGAGCGGCGATATTGGGAGAGCGCTCGGCCGCACTCGGAGGCTCACGGTGGTACCGCGGCGAGATCCCGAGAGTGCCCGCTGGCACTCGTCGGCGCTGGGTGGAGCGCGACGAGCTCGGCAGAGCGCCCGGCGGCACCACGAGGAGCGGGATGAGCGTGCGTCGGGTCGAACGGACGCACAGCGGCACCTGGAGGCGGACGGTGGTAGTGCTGCAAGCTCGGGAGAGCGCTCGGCGGCACCCAGACAAGTGGGGTGAAGGAGCAGCGATATCGGGAGAGCGTTCAGAGGCACTCGGAGGCGCGCGGTGGTACCGCTGCGAGATCCCGAGAGCACTCGGCGGCACTCGCCGGCGCACGGTGGTAGTGCAGCGAGCTCGGGAGAGCGCCCGGCGGCACCCAGACAAGCGGGGTGAAGGAGCGGCGATATCGGGAGAGCGCTCGGCGACACCCCGCGCACCGTGGTGAAGGATTGGCGATATCGGGAGAGCGCTCGGCAGCACTCGGAGGCGCACGGTGGTACCGCTGCGAGATCCCGAGAGCAGCCAGCGGCACTCGCATGCGCAGGGTGGAGCGCGACGAGCTCGGGAGAGCGTCCGGCGGTACCCCGAGGAGCGGGATGAGCGTGCGTCGGGTCGACCGGACGCACAGCTGCACCTGGAGGCGCACGGTGGTACCGCGGCGAGCTCGGGAGAGCGCCCGGCGGCACCCGGAGGAACGGGATGAGCGTGCGTCGGGTCGACCGGACGCACAGCGGCACCTGAAGGCGCACGGTGGTAGTGCGGCAAGCTCGGGATAGCGCCCGGCGGCACCCCGAGCACCGTGGTGAAGGAGCGGCGATATCGGGAGAGCGCACGGCGACACCCCGTCGCGCGGGGTGAAGGAGCGGCGATATCGGGAGAGCGCTCAGCGGCACTCGGAGGCGCACGGTGGTAGCGCGACGAGATCCCGAGAGCACTCGACGGCACTCGCCGGTGCACGGTGGTAGCGCAGCGAGCTCGGCAGAGCGCCCGGCGGCACCCAGAGCACCGTGGTGAAGGAGCGGCGATATCCGGAGAGCGTTCAACGGCACGCTGAGGCGCGCTGTGGTACCGCTGCGAGATCCCGAGAGCACCAAGAGGCACTTGCATGCGCAGGGTGGAGAGCGACGAGCTCGGCAGAGCGCCCGGCGGCACCCGGAGGAACGGGATGAGCGTGCGTCGGGTCGACCGGACGCACAGCGGCACTCGGAGCCGCACGGTGGTAGTGCGGCAAGCTCGGGATAGTGCCCGGCGGCACCCCGAGCACCGTGGTGAAGGAGCGGCGATATCGGGAGAGCGCTCGGCGACACCCCGTCGCGCGGGGTGAAGGAGCGGCGATATCGGGAGAGCGCTCAGCGGCACTCGGAGGCGCACGGTGGTACCGTGACGATATCCCGAGAGCGCTCGGCGGCACTCGGAGGCGCACGGTGGTTACGCGGCGAGCTCGGCAGAGAGCCCGGCGGCACCACGAGGAGCGGGATGAGCGTGCGTCGGGTCGTCCGGACGCACAGCGGCACCTGGAGGCGCACGGTGCTAGTGCGGCGAGCTCGGAAGATCGCCCGGCCTCACGCAGAGAAGAGGGTTGAAGGAGCGGCGATATCGGGGGAGTGCTCGGCGGCACTTGGAGGCGCACGGTGGTAGCGCGACGAGATCCCGAGAGTGCCCGCTGGTACTCGCCGGCGGACGGTGGTAGTGCAGCGAGCTCGGCAGAGCGCCCGGCGGCACCCAGAAAAGCGGGGTGAAAAAGCGGCTATATCGCGAGAGCGCACAGCGGCACCTGGAGGCGCACGGTGGTAGTGCGGCAAGCTCGGGAGAGAGCCCGGCGGCACCCCGAGCACCGTGGTGAAGGAGCGGCGATATCGGGAGAGCGCTCGGCGGCACTCGGAGGCGCACGGTGGTACCGCTGCGAGATCCCGAGAGCACCCAGCGGCACTCGCATGCGCAGGGTGGAGCGCGACGAGCTCGGCAGAGCGTCCGGCGGTACCCCGAGGAGCGGGATGATCGAGCGTCGGGTCGACCGGACGCACAGCGGCACCTGGAGGCGCACGGTGGTAGTGCGGCAAGCTCGGGAGATCGCCTGTCCTCAACCAGACAAGCGGGTTGAAGGAGCGGCGATGTCGGGAGAGTGCTCAGCGGCACTCGGAGGTGCACGGTGGTAGTGCGGCAAGCTAGGGAGAGCGCCCGACGGCACCCAGACAAGCGGGGTGAAGGAGCGGCGATATCGGGAGAGCATTCAGAGGCACTCGGAGGCGCGCAGTGGTACCCCTGCGAGATCCCGAGAGCGCTCGGCGGCACTCGCCGGCGCACGGTGGTAGTGCAGCGAGCTCGGGAGAGCGCCCGGCGGCACCCCGAGCACCGTGGTGAAGGAGCGGCGATATCGGGAGAGCGCTCAGAGGCACTCGGAGGCGCGCAGTGGTACCCCTGCGAGATCCCGAGAGCGCTCGGCGGCACTCGCCGGCGCACGGTGGTAGTGCAGCGAGCTCGGGAGAGCGCCCGGCGGCACCCAGACAAGCGGGGTGAAGGAGCGGCGATATCGGGAGAGCGCTCGGCGACACCGCGAGCACCGTGGTGAAGGAGCGGCGATATCGGGAGAGCGCTCGGCAGCACTCGGAGGCGCGCTGTGGTACTGCTGAGAGATCCCGAGAGCAGCCAGCGGCACTCGCATGCGCAGGGTGGAGCGCGACGAGCTCGGGAGAGCGTCCGGCGGTACCCCGAGGAGCAGGATGAGCGTGCTTCGGGTCGACCGGACGCACAGCTGCACCTGGAGGCGCACGGTGGTACCGCGGCGAGCTCGGGAGAGCGCCCGGCGGCACCCGGAGGAACGGGATGAGCGTGCGTCGGGTCGACCGGACGCACAGCGGCACCTGAAGGCGCACGGTGGTAGTGCGGCAAGCTCGGGATAGCGCCCGGCGGCACCCCGAGCACCGTGGTGAAGGAGCGGCGATATCGGGAGAGCGCACGGCGACACCCCGTCGCGCGGGGTGAAGGAGCGGCGATATCGGGAGAGCACTCAGCGGCACTCAGAGGCACACGGTGGTAGCGCGGCGAGCTCGGCAGAGCGCCCGGCGGCACCCCGAGCACCGTGGTGAAAAAGCGGCGATATCGGGAGAGCGCTCGGCGACACCCCGTCGCGCGGGGTGAAGGAGCGGCGATATCGGGAGAGCGCTCAGCGGCACTCGGAGGCGCACGGTGGTAGCGCGACGAGATCCCGAGAGCACTCGGCGGCACTCGCCGGTGCACGGTGGTAGCGCAGCGAGCTCGGCAGAGCGCCCGGCGGCACCCAGAGCACCGTGGTGAAGGAGCGGCGATATCCGGAGAGCGTTCAACGGCACGCTGAGGCGCGCTGTGGTACCGCTGCGAGATCCCGAGAGCACCAAGAGGCACTTGCATGCGCAGGGTGGAGAGCGACGAGCTCGGCAGAGCGCCCGGCGGCACCCCGAGGAGCGGGATGAGTGTGCGTCGGGTCGACCGGACGCACAGCGGCACTCGGAGCCGCACGGTGGTAGTGCGGCAAGCTCGGGATAGTGCCCGGCGGCACCCCGAGCACCGTGGTGAAGGAGCGGCGATATCGGGAGAGCGCTCGGCGACACCCCGTCGCGCGGGGTGAAGGAGCGGCGATATCGGGAGAGCGCTCAGCGGCACTCGGAGGCGCACGGTGGTACCGCGACGAGATCCCGAGAGCGCTCGGCGGCACTCGGAGGCGCACGGTGGTAGCGCGGCAAGCTCGGCAGAGCGCCCTACGGTACCCCGAGCACCGTGGTGAAGGAGCGGCGATATCGGGAGTGCGCTCAGCGGCACTCGGAGGCACACGGTGGTACCGTGACGATATCCCGAGAGCGCTCGGCGGCACTCGGAGGCGCACGGTGGTTACGCGGAAGCTCGGCAGAGAGCTCGGCGGCACCACGAGGAGCGGGATGAGCGTGCGTCGGGTCGTCCGGACGCACAGCGGCACCTGGAGGCGCACGGTGCTAGTGCGGCGAGCTCGGAAGATCGCCCGGCCTCACGCAGAGAAGAGGGTTGAAGGAGCGGCGATATCGGGGGAGTGCTCGGCGGCACTTGGAGGCGCACGGTGGTAGCGTGACGAGATCCCGAGAGTGCCCGCTGGTACTCGCCGGCGGACGGTGGCAGTGCAGCGAGCTCGGCAGAGCGCCCGGCGGCACCCAGAAAAGCGGGGTGAAAAAGCGGCTATATCGCGAGAGCGCACAGCGGCACCTGGAGGCGCACGGTGGTAGTGCGGCAAGCTCAGGAGAGAGCCCGGCGGCACCCCGAGCACCGTGGTGAAGGAGCGGCGATATCGGGAGAGCGCTCGGCGGCACTCGGAGGCGCACGGTGGTACCGCTGCGAGATCCCGAGAGCACCCAGCGGCACTCGCATGCGCAGGGTGGAGCGCGACGAGCTCGGCAGAGCGTCCGGCGGTACCCCGAGGAGCGGGATGAGCGTGCGTCGGGTCGACCGGACGCACAGCGGCACCTGGAGGCGCACGGTGGTAGTGCGGCAAGCTCGGGAGATCGCCTGTCCTCAACCAGACAAGCGGGTTGAAGGAGCGGCGATGTCGGGAGAGTGCTCAGCGGCACTCGGAGGCGCACGGTGGTAGTGCGGCAAGCTAGGGAGAGCGCCCGACGGCACCCAGACAAGCGGGGTGAAGGAGCGGCGATATCGGGAGAGCATTCAGAGGCACTCGGAGGCGCGCAGTGGTACCCCTGCGAGATCCCGAGAGCGCTCGGCGGCACTCGCCGGCGCACGGTGGTAGTGCAGCGAGCTCGGGAGAGCGCCCGGCGGCACCCCGAGCACCGTGGTGAAGGAGCGGCGATATCGGGAGAGCGCACGGCGACACCCCGTCGCGCGGGGTGAAGGAGCGGCGATATCGGGAGAGCGCTCAGCGGCACTCGGAGGCGCACGGTGGTACCGCGACGAGATCCCGAGAGCGCTCGGCAGCACTCGCCGGTGCACGGTGGTAGCGCAGCGAGCTCGGCAGAGCGCCCGGCGGCACCCAGAGCACCGTGGTGAAGGAGCGGCGATATCCGGAGAGCGTTCAACGGCACGCGGAGGCGCGCTGTGGTACCGCTGCGAGATCCCGAGAGCACCAAGAGGCACTTGCATGCGCAGGGTGGAGAGCGACGAGCTCGGCAGAGCGCCCGGCGGCACCACGAGGAGCGGGATGAGCGTGCGTCGGGTCGACCGGACGCACAGCGGCACATGGAGGCACACGGTGGTAGTGCGGCAAGCTCGGGACAGCGCTCGGCGGCACCCAAACGCGTGGGGTGAAGGAGCGGCGATATCGGGAGAGCACTCAGCGGCACTCAGAGGCACACGGTGGTAGCGCGGCGAGCTCGGCAGAGCGCCCGGCGGCACCCCGAGCACCGTGGTGAAAAAGCGGCGATATCGGGAGAGCGCTCGGCGACACCCCGACGCGCGGGGTGATGAAGCAGCGATATCGGGAGAGCGCTCAGCGGCACTCGGAGGCGCACGGTGGTAGCGCGACGAGATCCCGAGAGCACTCGGCGGCACTCGCCGGTGCACGGTGGTAGCGCAGCGAGCTCGGCAGAGCGCCCGGCGGCACCCAGAGCACCGTGGTGAAGGAGCGGCGATATCCGGAGAGCGTTCAACGGCACGCTGAGGCGCGCTGTGGTACCGCTGCGAGATCCCGAGAGCACCAAGAGGCACTTGCATGCGCAGGGTGGAGAGCGACGAGCTCGGCAGAGCGCCCGGCGGCACCCCGAGGAGCGGGATGAGCGTGCGTCGGGTCGACCGGACGCACAGCGGCACTCGGAGCCGCACGGTGGTAGTGCGGCAAGCTCGGGATAGTGCCCGGCGGCACCCCGAGCACCGTGGTGAAGGAGCGGCGATATCGGGAGAGCGCTCGGCGACACCCCGTCGCGCGGGGTGAAGGAGCGGCGATATCGGGAGAGCGCTCAGCGGCACTCGGAGGCGCACGGTGGTACCGTGACGATATCCCGAGAGCGCTCGGCGGCACTCGCCGGCGCACGGTGGTGGTGCGGCGAGCTCGGCAGAGCGCCCGCCGGCACCCCGAGCACCGTGGAGAAGGAGCGGCGATATCGGGAGAGCGCTCAGAGGCACTCGGAGGCGCACGGTGGTAGCGCGGCGAGATCCCGAGAGCGCTCGGCGGCACTCGCCGGTGCACGGTGGTAGCGCAGCGAGCTCGGCAGAGCGCCCGGCGGCACCCAGAGCACCGTAGTGAAGGAGTGGCGATATCGGGAGAGCGCTCCGCGGCACTCGGAGGCGAGCTGTGGTACCGCTGCGAGATCCCGAGAGCAGCCACCGGCACTCGCATGCGCAGGGTGGAGCGCGACGAGCTCGGGAGAGCGTCCGGCGGTACCCCGAGGAGCGGGATGAGCGTGCGTCGGGTCGACCGGACGCACAGCGGCACTCGGGGGCGCACGGTGGTAGCGCGTCGAGCTCGGCAGAGCGCCCGGCGACACCCCGAGCACAGTGGTGAAGGAGTGGCGATATCGGGAGAGCGCTCGGCGGCACTCGGACGCGCACGGTGGTACCGCTGCGAAATCCCGAAAGCGCTCGGCGGCACTCGCCGGCGCACGATGGTAGAGCGGCGAGCTCGGCAGAGCGCCTGGCGTCACCCCGACGCGCGGGGTCAACGAGTGGCGATACCGGGAGAGCCCTCGGCGGCACTCATAGGCGCACGGTGGTAGCGCGTCGAGCTCGGCAGAGCGCCCGGCGACACCCCGAGCACAGTGGTGAAGGAGCGGCGATATCGGGAGAGCGCTCGGCAGCACTCGGAGGCGCACGGTGGTAGCGCGGCGAGCTCGGGAGAGCGCCCGGCTGCACCCAGACAAGCGGGGTGAAGGAGCGGCGATATCGGGAGAGCGCTCGGCGACACCGCGAGCACCGTAGTGAAGGAGCGGCGATATCCGGAGAGCGTTCAACGGCACGCTGAGGCGCGCTGTGGTACCGCTGCGAGATCCCGAGAGCACCAAGAGGCACTTGCATGCGCAGGGTGGAGAGCGACGAGCTCGGCAGAGCGCCCGGCGGCACCCCGAGGAGCGGGATGAGTGTGCGTCGGGTCGACCGGACGCACAGCGGCACTCGGAGCCGCACGGTGGTAGTGCGGCAAGCTCGGGATAACGCCCGGCGGCACACCGAGCACCGTGGTGAAGGAGCGGCGATATCGGGAGAGCGCTCGGCGACACCCCGTCGCGCGGGGTGAAGGAGCGGCGATATCGGGAGAGCGCTCAGCGGCACTCGGAGGCGCACGGTGGTACCGCGACGAGATCCCGAGAGCGCTCGGCGGCACTCGCCGGCGCACGTTGGTAGTGCAGCGAGCTCGGGAGAGCGCCCGGCTGCACCCAGACAAGCGGGGTGAAGGAGCGGCGATATCGGGAGAGCGCTCGGCGACACCGCGAGCACCGTGGTGAAGGAGCGGCGATATCGGGAGAGCGCTCAGAGGCACTCGGAGGCGCGCGGTGGTACCGCTGCGAGATCCCGAGAGCGCTCGGCGGCACTCGCCGGCGCACGGTGGTGGTGCGGCGAGCTCGGCAGAGCTCCCGGCGGCACCCCGAGCACTGTGGTGAAAGATCGGCGATATCGGGAGAGCGCTCGGCAGCACTCGGAGCCGCGCGGTGGTACCGCTGCAAGATCCCGAGGGCACCGAGCGGCACTGGAATGCGCAGGGTGGAGCGCGACGAGCTCGGCAGAGCGCCCGGCTGCATCCCGATGAGGGGGATGAGCGTGCGTCGGGTCGACCGGACGCATAGCGGCACCTGGAGGCGCACGGTGGTACCGCGGCGAGCTCGTCAGAGCGCCCGGCGGCACCACGAGGAGCCGGATGAGCGTGCGTCGGGTCGACTGGATAAACAGCGGCACCTGTAGGCACACGGTGGTAGTGCGGCAAGCTCGGGAGAGCGCTCGGCGGCACCCAGACAAGAGGGGTGAAGGAGCGGCGATATCGGGAGAGCGCTCGGCGGCACTCAGAGGCGCACGGTGGTAGCGCGACGAAGTCGTCAGAGCGTACGGCGGTACCCCGAGCACCGTGGTGAAGGAGCGGCGATATCGGGAGAGCGCTCAGCGGCACTCCGAGGCGCGCGGTGGTACCGCGGCGAGATCCCGAGAGTGCCCGCTGGCACTCGTCGGCGCTGGGTGGAGCGCGACGAGCTCGGCAGAGCGCCCGGCGGCACCACGAGGAGCGGGATGAGCGTGCGTCGGGTCGACCGGACGCACAGCGGCACCTGGAGGCGCACGGTGGTAGTGCGGCAAGCTCGGGAGAGCGCCCGGCGGCACCCAGACAAGCAGGGTGAAGGAGCGGTGATATCGGGAGAGCACTCGGCGACAACTCGACGCAAGGGGTGAACGAGCGGCGATACCGGGAGAGCGATCGGCGGCACTCGGAGGCGCGCTGTGGTAGTGCGGCAAGCTCCGCAGAGCGCCCGGCGGCACCCCGAGCACCATGGTGAAGGAGCGGCGATATCGGGAGAGCGATCGGCGGCACTCGGAGGCGCGCTGTGGTACCGCTGCGAGATCCCGAGAGCAGCCAGCGGCACCCGCATGCGTAGGGTGGAGCGCGACGAGCTCTGGAGAGCGTCCGGCGGTACCCCGAGCACCGTGGTGAAGGAGCGGCGATATCGGGAGAGCGCTTGGCGGCACCCCGACGCGCGGGGTGAAGGAGCGGTGATATCGGGAGAGCGCTCGGCGGCACTCGGACGCGCACGGTGGTACCGCTGCGAAATCCCAAGAGCACCCAGCGGCACTCGCATGCGTAGGGTGGAGCGCGACGAAGTCGGCAGAGTGTACGGCAGTACCCGAGCACCGTGTTGAAGGAGCGGCGATATCGGGAGAGCACTCAGCGGCACTCCGAGGCGCGCGGTGGTACCGCGGCGATTTCCCGAGAGTGCCCGCTGGCACTCGTCGGCGCTGGGTGGAGCGCGACGAGCTCGGCAGAGCGTCCGGCGGCACCACGAGGAGCGGGATGAGCGTGCGTCGGGTCGACCGGACGCACAGCAGCACCTGGAGGCGCACGGTGGTAGTGGGGCAAGCTCGGGAGAGCGGCCGGCGGCACCCAGACAAGCGGGGTGAAGGAGCTGTGATATCGGGAGAGCACTCGGCGACAACTCGACTCAAGGGGTGAACGAGCGGCGATACCGGGAGAGCGATCGGCGGCACTCGGAGGCGCGCTGTGGTAGTGCGGCAAGCTCCGCAGAGCGCACGGCGGCAGCCCGAGCACCGTGGTGAAGGAGCGGCGATATCGGGAGAGCGCTCAGCGGCACTCGGAGGCGCACGGTGGTAGCGCGGCGAGCCCGGCGGAGCGCCCGGCGGCACCCAGACAAGCGGGGTGAAGGAGCGGCGATATCGGGAGAGCGCTCGGCGACACCCCGAGCACCCTGGTGAAGGAGCGGCGATATCGGGAGAGCGCTCGGCGACACCCCGAGCACCCTGGTGAAGGAGTGGCGATATCGGGAGAGCGCTCGGCGGCACTCGGAGGCGCGCTGTGGTACCGCGGCAAGATTCCGAGAGCACCCAGCGGCACTCGCATGCGCAGGGTTGAACGCGACGTGCTCGGCAGAGCGCCCGGCGGCACCCCGAGTACCGTGTTGAAGGAGCGGCGATATCGGGAGAGCTCTCGGCGGCACTCGGAGGCGCGCGGTGGTACCGCGGCGAGATCCCGAGAGCACCCAGCGGCACTCGCATGCGCAGGGTGGAGCGCGACGAGCTCGGCAGAGCGCCCGGCGGCACCCCGAGGAGCGGGATGAGCGTGCGTCGGGTCGACCGGATGCACAGCGGCACCTGGAGGCGCACGGTGGTAGCGCGGCAAGCTCGGCAGATAGCCCGGCGGTACCCCGAGCACCGTGGTGAAGGAGCGGCGATATCGGGAGAGCGCTCGGCGGCACTCGGACGCGCACGGTGGTAGCGCGGCGAGCTCGGGAGAGCGCTCGGCGGCACCGAGACAAGCGGGGTGAAGGAGCGGCGATATCGGGAGACCGTTCAGAGGTACTCGCCAGCGCGCGGTAGTACTGCGGCGAGATCCCGAGAGTGCCAGCTGGAACTCGCCGGCGCAGGGTGGTAGTGCTGCAAGCTCGGGAGAGCGCTCGGCGGCACCCAGACAAGCGGGGTGAAGGAGCAGCGATATCGGGAGAGCGTTCAGAGGCACTCGGAGGTGCGCGGTGGTACCGCTGCGAGATCCCGAGAGCACTCGGCGGCACTGGCCGGCGCACGGTGGTAGCGCGGCGAGCTCGGGAGAGCGCCCGGCGGCACCCCAAGGAGCGGGATGAGCGTCCGTCGGGTCGACCAGACGCACAGCGGCACCTGGAGCCGCACGGTGGTAGTGCGGCAAGCTCGGGAGAGCGCCCGGCGGAACCCCGAGCACCGTGGTGAAGGAGCGGCGATATCGGGAGAGCGCCCGGTGGCACCCAGACAAGCGGGGTGAAGGAGCGGCGATATCTGGATAGCCACTCGGCGGCACTCGGAGGCGCACGGTGGTAGCGCGGCGAGCTCGGCAGAGCGCCCGGAGGCACCCCGAGCACTGTGGTGAAGGAGCGACGATATCGGGAGAGTGTTCGGCGGCACTCAGAGGCGCGCTGTGGTACCGCTGCGAGATCCCGAGAGCACCCAGCGGCACCCGCATGCGCAGGGTGGAGCGCGACGAGCTCTGGAGAGCGTCCGGCGGTACCCCGAGGAGCGGGATGAGCGTGCGTCGGGTCGACCGGACGCACAGCGGCACTCGGAGGCGCACGGTGGTAGTGCGGCAAGCTCGGCAGAGCGCCCGGCGGCACCCAGAGCACCGTGGTGAAGGAGCGGCGATATCGGGAGAGCGCTTAGCGACACCCCGACGCGCGGGGTGAAGGAGCGGCGATATCGGGAGAGTGCTCGGCGGCACCACGAGGAGCGGGATGAGCGTGCGTCGGGTCGACCGGACGCACAGCGGCACCTGGAGGTGCACGGTGGTAGTGGGGCAAGCTCGGGAGAGCGCCCGGCGGCACCCAGACAAGCGGGGTGAAGGAGCGGTGATATCGGGAGAGCGCTCAGCGACAACTCGACGCGCGGTGTGAACGAGCGGCGATACCAGGAGAGCGCTCGGCGGCACTCGGAGACGCACGGTGGTAGCGCAGCGAGCTCGGCAGAGCGCCCGGAGGCACCCCGAGCACTGTGGTGAAGGAGCGACGATATCGGGAGAGCGTTCGGCGGCACTCAGAGGCGCGCTGTGGTACCGCTGCGAGATCCCGAGAGCAGCCAGCGGCACCCGCATGCGCAGGGTGGAGCGCTACGAGCTCTGGAGAGCGTCCGGCGGTACCCCGAGCACAGTGGTGAAGGAGCGGCGATATCGGGAGAGCGCTTGGCGGCACCCCGACGCGCGGGGTGAAGGAGCGGTGATATCGGGAGAGCGCTCGGCGGCACTCGGACGCGCACGGTGGTACCGCTGCGAAATCCCAAGAGCACCCAGCGGCACTCGCATGCGTAGGGTGGAGCGCGACGAAGTCGGCAGAGTGTACGGCAGTACCCGAGCACCGTGTTGAAGGAGCGGCGATATCGGGAGAGCGCTCAGCGGCACTCCGAGGCGCGCGGTGGTACCGCGGCGATTTCCCGAGAGTGCCCGCTGGCACTCGTCGGCGCTGGGTGGAGCGCGACGAGCTCGGCAGAGCGTCCGGCGGCACCACGAGGAGCGGGATGAGCGTGCGTCGGGTCGACCGGACGCACAGCAGCACCTGGAGGCGCACGGTGGTAGTGGGGCAAGCTCGGGAGAGCGGCCGGCGGCACCCAGACTAGCGGGGTGAAGGAGCTGTGATATCGGGAGAGCACTCGGCGACAACTCGACTCAAGGGGTGAACGAGCGGCGATACCGGGAGAGCGATCGGCGGCACTCGGAGGCGCGCTGTGGTAGTGCGGCAAGCTCCGCAGAGCGCACGGCGGCAGCCCGAGCACCGTGGTGAAGGTGCGGCGATATCGGGAGAGCGCTCAGCGGCACTCGGAGGCGCACGGTGGTAGCGCGGCGAGCTCGGCGGAGCGCCCGGCGGCACCCAGACAAGCGGGGTGAAGGAGCGGCGATATCGGGAGAGCGCTCGGCGACACCCCGAGCACCCTGGTGAAGGAGTGGCGATATTGGGAGAGCGCTCGCGGCACTCGGAGGCGCGCTGTGGTACCGCGGCAAGATTCCGAGAGCACCCAGCGGCACTCGCATGCGCAGGGTTGAACGCGAAGTGCTCGGCAGAGCGCCCGGCGGCACCCCGAGTACCGTGTTGAAGGAGCGGCGATATCGGGAGAGCTCTCGGCGGCACTCGGAGGCGCGCGGTGGTACCGCGGCGAGATCCCGAGAGCACCCAGCGGCACTCGCATGCGCAGGGTGGAGCGCGACGAGCTCGGCAGAGCGCCCGGCGGCACCACGAGGAGCGGGATGACCGTGCGTCGGGTCGACCGGATGCACAGCGGCACCTGGAGGCGCACGGTGGTAGCGCGGCAAGCTCGGCAGATAGCCCGGCGGTACCCCGAGCACCGTGGTGAAGGAGCGGCGATATCGGGAGTGCGCTCAGCGGCACTCGGAGGCGCACGGTGGTACCGTGACGAGATCCCGAGAGCGCTCGGCGGCACTCTGAGGCGCACGGTGGTAGTGCGGCAAGCTCGGCAGAGCGCTCGGCGGCACCCCGAGCACGGTGGTGAAGGAGTGCCGATATCGGGAGAGCGCACGGCGGCACTCCGACGCGCAAGGTGAAGGAGCGGCGATATCGGGAGAGCGCTCGGCGGCACTCGGAGGCGCACGGTGGTACCGCGGCGAGCTCGGCAGAGAGCCCGGCGGCACCACGAGGAGCGGGATGAGCGTGCGTCGGGTCGTCCGGACGCACAGCGGCACCTGGAGGCGCACGGTGCTAGTGCGGCGAGCTCCTAAGATCGCCCGGCCACACGCAGAGAAGCGGGTTGAAGGAGCGGCGATATCGGGGGAGTGCTCGGCGGCACTTGGAGGCGCACGGTGGTAGCGCGACGAGATCCCGAGAGTGCCCGCTGGTACTCACCGGCGGACGGTGGTAGTGCAGCGAGCTCGGCAGAGCGCCCGGCGGCACCCAGAAAAGCGGGGTGAAAAAGCGGCTATATCGGGAGAGCGCACAGCGGCACCTGGAGGCGCACGGTGGTAGTGCGGCAAGCTCGGGAGAGAGCCCGGCGGCACCCCGAGCACCGTGGTGAAGGAGCGACGATATCGGGAGAGCGTTCGGCGGCACTCAGAGGCGCGCTGTGGTACCGCTGCGAGATCCCGAGAGCACCCAGCGGCACTCGCATGCGCAGGGTGGAGCGCGACGAGCTCGGGAGAGCGTCCAGCGGCACCACGAGGAGAGGGATGAGCGCGCGTCGGGTCGACCGGACGCACAGCGGCACCTGGAGGCGCACGGTGGTAGTGCGGCAAGCTAGGGAGAGCGCCCGACGGCACCCAGACAAGCGGGGTGAAGGAGCGGCGATATCGGGAGAGCGCTCAGCGGCACTCAGAGGCGCACGGTGGTAGCGCGGCGAAGTCGGCAGAGCGCCCGGCGGCACTCCGAGCTCCGTGGTGAAGGAGCGGCGATATCGGGAGAGCGCTCAGCGGCACTCGGAGGCGGGCGGTGGTACCGCGGCGAGATCCCGAGAGTGCCCGCTGGCACTCGTCGGCGCTGGGTGGAGCGCGACAAGCTCGGCAGAGCGCCCGGCGGCACCACGAAGAGCGGGATGAGCGTGCGTCGGGTCGACCGGAAGCACAGTGGCACCTGGAGGCGCACGGTGGTAATGGGGCAAGCTCGGGAGAGCGGCCGGCGGCACCCAGACAAGCGGGGTGAAGGAGCGGTGATATCGGGAGAGCGCTCGGCGGCACTCGGAGGCGCGCGGTGGTACCGCGGCGAGATCCCGAGAGCACCCAGCGGCACTCGCATGCGCAGGGTGGAGCGCGACGAGCTCGGCAGAGCGCCCGGCGGCACCACGAGGAGCGGGATGACCGTGCGTCGGGTCGACCGGATGCACAGCGGCACCTGGAGGCGCACGGTGGTAGCGCGGCAAGCTCGGCAGATAGCCCGGCGGTACCCCGAGCACCGTGGTGAAGGAGCGGCGATATCGGGAGTGCGCTCAGCGGCACTCGGAGGCGCACGGTGGTACCGTGACGAGATCCCGAGAGCGCTCGGCGGCACTCTGAGGCGCACGGTGGTAGTGCGGCAAGCTCGGCAGAGCGCTCGGCGGCACCCCGAGCACGGTGGTGAAGGAGTGCCGATATCGGGAGAGCGCACGGCGGCACTCCGACGCGCAAGGTGAAGGAGCGGCGATATCGGGAGAGCGCTCGGCGGCACTCGGAGGCGCACGGTGGTACCGCGGCGAGCTCGGCAGAGAGCCCGGCGGCACCACGAGGAGCGGGATGAGCGTGCGTCGGGTCGTCCGGACGCACAGCGGCACCTGGAGGCGCACGGTGCTAGTGCGGCGAGCTCCTAAGATCGCCCGGCCACACGCAGAGAAGCGGGTTGAAGGAGCGGCGATATCGGGGGAGTGCTCGGCGGCACTTGGAGGCGCACGGTGGTAGCGCGACGAGATCCCGAGAGTGCCCGCTGGTACTCACCGGCGGACGGTGGTAGTGCAGCGAGCTCGGCAGAGCGCCCGGCGGCACCCAGAAAAGCGGGGTGAAAAAGCGGCTATATCGGGAGAGCGCACAGCGGCACCTGGAGGCGCACGGTGGTAGTGCGGCAAGCTCGGGAGAGAGCCCGGCGGCACCCCGAGCACCGTGGTGAAGGAGCGACGATATCGGGAGAGCGTTCGGCGGCACTCAGAGGCGCGCTGTGGTACCGCTGCGAGATCCCGAGAGCACCCAGCGGCACTCGCATGCGCAGGGTGGAGCGCGACGAGCTCGGGAGAGCGTCCAGCGGCACCACGAGGAGAGGGATGAGCGCGCGTCGGGTCGACCGGACGCACAGCGGCACCTGGAGGCGCACGGTGGTAGTGCGGCAAGCTAGGGAGAGCGCCCGACGGCACCCAGACAAGCGGGGTGAAGGAGCGGCGATATCGGGAGAGCGCTCAGCGGCACTCAGAGGCGCACGGTGGTAGCGCGGCGAAGTCGGCAGAGCGCCCGGCGGCACTCCGAGCTCCGTGGTGAAGGAGCGGCGATATCGGGAGAGCGCTCAGCGGCACTCGGAGGCGGGCGGTGGTACCGCGGCGAGATCCCGAGAGTGCCCGCTGGCACTCGTCGGCGCTGGGTGGAGCGCGACAAGCTCGGCAGAGCGCCCGGCGGCACCACGAAGAGCGGGATGAGCGTGCGTCGGGTCGACCGGAAGCACAGTGGCACCTGGAGGCGCACGGTGGTAATGGGGCAAGCTCGGGAGAGCGGCCGGCGGCACCCAGACAAGCGGGGTGAAGGAGCGGTGATATCGGGAGAGCGCTCGGCGGCACTCGGAGGCGCGCTGTGGTACCTCTGCGAAATCCCGAGAGCACCCAGCGGCACTCGCATGCGTAGGGTGGAGCGCGACGAGGTCGGCAGAGCGTCCGGCGATACCCCGAGCACCGTGGTGAAGGAGCGGCGATATCGGGAGAGTGCTCAGCGGCACTCGGAGGCGCACGGTGGTACCGAGACGATATCCCGAGAGCGCTCGGAGGCACTCGCCGGCGCACGGTGGTAGCGCGGCGAGCTCGGCAGAGCGCCCGGCGGCACCCCGAGCACCGTGGTGAAGGAGCGGCGATATCTGGAGATCGCTCGGCGGCACTCGGAGGCGCGCGGTGGTACCGCGGCGAGATCCCGAGAGCAACCAGCGGCACTCGCATGCGCAGGGTGGAGAGCGACGAGCTCGGCAGAGCGCCCGGCGGCATCCCGAGGAGCGGGATGAGCGTGCGTCGGGTCGACCGGACGCACAGCGGCACTCGGAGGCGCACGGTGGTAGTGCGGCAAGCTCGGGAGAGCGCCCGGCCTCTCCCAGACAAGCGGGGTGAAGGAGCGGCGATATCGGGAGAGCGCTCAGCGGCACTAGGAGGCGCGCGGTGGTAGCCAGGCGAGCTCGGCAGAGCGCCCGGCGGCACCCCGAGTACCGTGGTGAAGGAGCGGCGATATCAGGAGAGCGCTCGGCGGCACTCGGAGGTGCACGGTGGTATAGCTACGAGATCCCGACAGCACCGAGCGGCACTCGCATGCGCAGGGTGGAGAGCGACGAGCTCGGCAGAGCGCCCGGCGGCACCACGAGGAGCGGGATGAGCGTGCGTCGGGTCGACCGGACGCACAGCGGCACGTGGAGGCGCACGGTGGTAGTGCGGCAAGCTAGGGAGAGCGCCCGACGGCACCCAGACAAGCGGGGTGAAGGAGCGGCGATATCGGGAGAGCCTTCAGAGGTACTCGGAGGCGCGCGGTGGTACCGCTGCGAGATCCCGAGAGCGCTCGGCGGCACTCGCCGGCGCACGGTGGTAGCGCGGCGAGCTCGGCAGAGCGCCCAGCGGCACCCCGAGGAACGGGATAAGCGTGCGTCGGGTCGACCGAACGCACAGCGACACCTGGAGGCGCACGGTGGTAGTGCGGCAAGCTAGGGAGATCGCCCGTCCTCAACCAGACAAGCGGGTTGAAGAAGCGGCGATATCGGGAGAGCGCTCAGCGGCACTCGGAGGCGCACGGTGGTAGCGCGGCGAGCTCGGCAGAGCGCCCGGCGGCACCCCGAGCACCGTGGTGAAGGAGCGGCGATATCGGGAGAGCGCTCGGCGGCACTCGAAGGCGCACGGTAGTATCGCGACGAGATCGGGAGAGCGCTCGGCGGCACTCGCCAGCGCACGGTGGTAGCGCGGCGAGCTCGGCAGAGCGCCCGGCGGCTCCCCGAGGAGCGGGATGAGCGTGCGCCGGGACGACCGAAAGCACAGCGGCTCCTGGAGGCGCGCGGTGGTAGCGCGGCGAGCTCGGGATAGTGCCCGGCGGCACCCCGAGTACCGTGGTGAAGGAGCGGCGATATCGGGACAGCGCTCGGCGACACCCCGAAGCACGGGGTGAAAGAGCGGCGATATCGGGAGAGCGCTCGGCGGCACTCGGAGGCGCACGGTGGTACCGCGACGAGATCCCGAGAGCACTCGGCGGCACTCGGAGGCGCACGGTGGTAGCGCGGAAGCTCGGCAGAGAGCCCGGCGGCACCACGAGGAGCGGGATGAGCGTGCGTCGGGTCGTCCGGACGCACAGCGGCACCTGGAGGCGCACGGTGCTAGTGCGGCGAGCTCGGAAGATCGCCCGGCCTCACGCAGAGAAGAGGGTTGAAGGAGCGGCGATATCGGGGGAGTGCTCGGCGGCACTTGGAGGCGCACGGTGGTAGCGCGACGAGATCCCGAGAGTGCCCGCTGGTACTCGCCGGCGGACGGTGGTAGTGCAGCGAGCTCAGCAGAGCGCCCGGCGGCACCCAGAAAAGCGGGGTGAAAAAGCGGCTATATCGCGGGAGCGCACAGCGGCACCTGGAGGCGCACGTTGGTAGTGCGGCAAGCTCGGGAGAGAGCCCGGCGGCACCCCGAGCACCGTGGTGAAGGAGCGGCGATATCGGGAGAGCGCTCGGCGGCACTCGGAGGCGCACGGTGGTACCGCTGCGAGATCCCGAGAGCACCCAGCGGCACCCGCATGCGCAGGGTGGAGCGCGACGAGCTCGGGAGAGCGTCCGGCGGTACCCCGAGGAGCGGGATGAGCGTGCGTCGGGTCGACCGGACGCACAGCGGCACTCGGAGCCGCACGGTGGTAGCGCGGTGAGCTCGGCAGAGCGCCCGGCGGCACCCCGAGCACCGTGGTGAAGGAGAGGCGATATCGGGAGAGCGATCGGCGACACCCCGAAGCACGGGTGAAAGAGCGGCGATATCGGGAGATCGCTCGGCGACAACCCGACGCGCGGGGTGAAAGAGCAGCGATATCGGGAGAGCGCTTGGCAACAACTCGACGTGCAGAGTGAACGAGCGGCGATACCGGGAGAAAGCTCGGCAGCACTCGGAGGCGCACGGTGGTAGTACGGCAAGCTCGGGAGAGCGCTCGGCGGCACCCAGACAAGTGGGGTGAAGGAGCAGCGATATCGGGAGAGCGTTCAGAGGCACTCGGAGGCGCGCGGTGGTACCGCTGCGAGATCCCGAGAGCACTCGGCGGCACTCGCCGGCGCACGGTGGTAGTGCAGCGAGCTCGGGAGAGCGCCCGGCGGCACCCAGACAAGCGGGGTGAAGGAGCGGCGATATCGGGAGAGCGCTCGGCGACACCCCGCGCACCGTGGTGAAGGATTGGCGATATCGGGAGAGCGCTCGGAGGCGCACGGTGGTACCGCTGCGAGATCCCGAGAGCAGCCAGCGGCACTCGCATGCGCAGGGTGGAGCGCGACGAGCTCGGGAGAGCGTCCGGCGGTACCCCGAGGAGCGGGATGAGCGTGCGTCGGGTCGACCGGACGCACAGCTGCACCTGGAGGCGCACGGTGGTACCGCGGCGAGCTCGGGAGAGCGCCCGGCGGCACCCGGAGGAACGGGATGAGCGTGCGTCGGGTCGACCGGACGCACAGCGGCACCTGAAGGCGCACGGTGGTAGTGCGGCAAGCTCGGGATAGCGCCCGGCGGCACCCCGAGCACCGTGGTGAAGGAGCGGCGATATCGGGAGAGCGCACGGCGACACCCCGTCGCGCGGGGTGAAGGAGCGGCGATATCGGGAGAGCGCTCAGCGGCACTCGGAGGCGCACGGTGGTAGCGCGACGAGATCCCGAGAGCACTCGGCGGCACTCGCCGGTGCACGGTGGTAGCGCAGCGAGCTCGGCAGAGCGCCCGGCGGCACCCAGACAAGCGGGGTGAAGGAGCGGCGATATCCGGAGAGCGTTCAACGGCACGCTGAGGCGCGCTGTGGTACCGCTGCGAGATCCCGAGAGCACCAAGAGGCACTTGCATGCGCAGGGTGGAGAGCGACGAGCTCGGCAGAGCGCCCGGCGGCACCCGGAGGAACGGGATGAGCGTGCGTCGGGTCGACCGGACGCACAGCGGCACTCGGAGCCGCACGGTGGTAGTGCGGCAAGCTCGGGATAGTGCCCGGCGGCACCCCGAGCACCGTGGTGAAGGAGCGGCGATATCGGGAGAGCGCTCGGCGACACCCCGTCGCGCGGGGTGAAGGAGCGGCGATATCGGGAGAGCGCTCAGCGGCACTCGGAGGCGCACGGTGGTACCGTGACGATATCCCGAGAGCGCTCGGCGGCACTCGGAGGCGCACGGTGGTTACGCGGAAGCTCGGCAGAGAGCCCGGCGGCACCACGAGGAGCGGGATGAGCGTGCGTCGGGTCGTCCGGACGCACAGCGGCACCTGGAGGCGCACGGTGCTAGTGCGGCGAGCTCGGAAGATCGCCCGGCCTCACGCAGAGAAGAGGGTTGAAGGAGCGGCGATATCGGGGGAGTGCTCGGCGGCACTTGGAGGCGCACGGTGGTAGCGCGACGAGATCCCGAGAGTGCCCGCTGGTACTCGCCGGCGGACGGTGGTAGTGCAGCGAGCTCGGCAGAGCGCCCGGCGGCACCCAGAAAAGCGGGGTGAAAAAGCGGCTATATCGGGAGAGCGCACAGCGGCACCTGGAGGCGCACGGTGGTAGTGCGGCAAGCTCGGGAGAGAGCCCGGCGGCACCCCGAGCACCGTGGTGAAGGAGCGGCGATATCGGGAGAGCGCTCGGCGGCACTCGGAGGCGCACGGTGGTACCGCTGCGAGATCCCGAGAGCACCCAGCGGCACTCGCATGCGCAGGGTGGAGCGCGACGAGCTCGGCAGAGCGTCCGGCGGTACCCCGAGGAGCGGGATGATCGAGCGTCGGGTCGACCGGACGCACAGCGGCACCTGGAGGCGCACGGTGGTAGTGCGGCAAGCTCGGGAGATCGCCTGTCCTCAACCAGACAAGCGGGTTGAAGGAGCGGCGATGTCGGGAGAGTGCTCAGCGGCACTCGGAGGTGCACGGTGGTAGTGCGGCAAGCTAGGGAGAGCGCCCGACGGCACCCAGACAAGCGGGGTGAAGGAGCAGCGATATCGGGAGAGCATTCAGAGGGACTCGGAGGCGCGCAGTGGTACCCCTGCGAGATCCCGAGAGCGCTCGGCGGCACTCGCCGGCGCACGGTGGTAGTGCAGCGAGCTCGGGAGAGCGCCCGGCGGCACCCCGAGCACCGTGGTGAAGGAGCGGCGATATCGGGAGAGCGCTCAGAGGCACTCGGAGGCGCGCAGTGGTACCCCTGCGAGATCCCGAGAGCGCTCGGCGGCACTCGCCGGCGCACGGTGGTAGTGCAGCGAGCTCGGGAGAGCGCCCGGCGGCACCCAGACAAGCGGGGTGAAGGAGCGGCGATATCGGGAGAGCGCTCGGCGACACCGCGAGCACCGTGGTGAAGGAGCGGCGATATCGGGAGAGCGCTCGGCAGCACTCGGAGGCGCGCTGTGGTACTGCTGAGAGATCCCGAGAGCAGCCAGCGGCACTCGCATGCGCAGGGTGGAGCGCGACGAGCTCGGGAGAGCGTCCGGCGGTACCCCGAGGAGCAGGATGAGCGTGCTTCGGGTCGACCGGACGCACAGCTGCACCTGGAGGCGCACGGTGGTACCGCGGCGAGCTCGGGAGAGCGCCCGGCGGCACCCGGAGGAACGGGATGAGCGTGCGTCGGGTCGACCGGACGCACAGCGGCACCTGAAGGCGCACGGTGGTAGTGCGGCAAGCTCGGGATAGCGCCCGGCGGCACCCCGAGCACCGTGGTGAAGGAGCGGCGATATCGGGAGAGCGCACGGCGACACCCCGTCGCGCGGGGTGAAGGAGCGGCGATATCGGGAGAGCACTCAGCGGCACTCAGAGGCACACGGTGGTAGCGCGGCGAGCTCGGCAGAGCGCCCGGCGGCACCCCGAGCACCGTGGTGAAAAAGCGGCGATATCGGGAGAGCGCTCGGCGACACCCCGTCGCGCGGGGTGAAGGAGCAGCGATATCGGGAGAGCGCTCAGCGGCACTCGGAGGCGCACGGTGGTAGCGCGACGAGATCCCGAGAGCACTCGGCGGCACTCGCCGGTGCACGGTGGTAGCGCAGCGAGCTCGGCAGAGCGCCCGGCGGCACCCAGAGCACCGTGGTGAAGGAGCGGCGATATCCGGAGAGCGTTCAACGGCACGCTGAGGCGCGCTGTGGTACCGCTGCGAGATCCCGAGAGCACCAAGAGGCACTTGCATGCGCAGGGTGGAGAGCGACGAGCTCGGCAGAGCGCCCGGCGGCACCCCGAGGAGCGGGATGAGTGTGCGTCGGGTCGACCGGACGCACAGCGGCACTCGGAGCCGCACGGTGGTAGTGCGGCAAGCTCGGGATAGTGCCCGGCGGCACACCGAGCACCGTGGTGAAGGAGCGGCGATATCGGGAGAGCGCTCGGCGACACCCCGTCGCGCGGGGTGAAGGAGCGGCGATATCGGGAGAGCGCTCAGCGGCACTCGGAGGCGCACGGTGGTACCGCGACGAGATCCCGAGAGCGCTCGGCGGCACTCGGAGGCGCACGGTGGTAGCGCGGCAAGCTCGGCAGAGCGCCCTACGGTACCCCGAGCACCGTGGTGAAGGAGCGGCGATATCGGGAGTGCGCTCAGCGGCACTCGGAGGCACACGGTGGTACCGTGACGATATCCCGAGAGCGCTCGGCGGCACTCGGAGGCGCACGGTGGTTACGCGGAAGCTCGGCAGAGAGCTCGGCGGCACCACGAGGAGCGGGATGAGCGTGCGTCGGGTCGTCCGGACGCACAGCGGCACCTGGAGGCGCACGGTGCTAGTGCGGCGAGCTCGGAAGATCGCCCGGCCTCACGCAGAGAAGAGGGTTGAAGGAGCGGCGATATCGGGGGAGTGCTCGGCGGCACTTGGAGGCGCACGGTGGTAGCGTGACGAGATCCCGAGAGTGCCCGCTGGTACTCGCCGGCGGACGGTGGCAGTGCAGCGAGCTCGGCAGAGCGCCCGGCGGCACCCAGAAAAGCGGGGTGAAAAAGCGGCTATATCGCGAGAGCGCACAGCGGCACCTGGAGGCGCACGGTGGTAGTGCGGCAAGCTCAGGAGAGAGCCCGGCGGCACCCCGAGCACCGTGGTGAAGGAGCGGCGATATCGGGAGAGCGCTCGGCGGCACTCGGAGGCGCACGGTGGTACCGCTGCGAGATCCCGAGAGCACCCAGCGGCACTCGCATGCGCAGGGTGGAGCGCGACGAGCTCGGCAGAGCGTCCGGCGGTACCCCGAGGAGCGGGATGAGCGTGCGTCGGGTCGACCGGACGCACAGCGGCACATGGAGGCACACGGTGGTAGTGCGGCAAGCTCGGGAGATCGCCTGTCCTCAACCAGACAAGCGGGTTGAAGGAGCGGCGATGTCGGGAGAGTGCTCAGCGGCACTCGGAGGCGCACGGTGGTAGTGCGGCAAGCTAGGGAGAGCGCCCGACGGCACCCAGACAAGCGGGGTGAAGGAGCGGCGATATCGGGAGAGCATTCAGAGGCACTCGGAGGCGCGCAGTGGTACCCCTGCGAGATCCCGAGAGCGCTCGGCGGCACTCGCCGGCGCACGGTGGTAGTGCAGCGAGCTCGGGAGAGCGCCCGGCGGCACCCCGAGCACCGTGGTGAAGGAGCGGCGATATCGGGAGAGCGCACGGCGACACCCCGTCGCGCGGGGTGAAGGAGCGGCGATATCGGGAGAGCGCTCAGCGGCACTCGGAGGCGCACGGTGGTACCGCGACGAGATCCCGAGAGCGCTCGGCAGCACTCGCCGGTGCACGGTGGTAGCGCAGCGAGCTCGGCAGAGCGCCCGGCGGCACCCAGAGCACCGTGGTGAAGGAGCGGCGATATCCGGAGAGCGTTCAACGGCACGCGGAGGCGCGCTGTGGTACCGCTGCGAGATCCCGAGAGCACCAAGAGGCACTTGCATGCGCAGGGTGGAGAGCGACGAGCTCGGCAGAGCGCCCGGCGGCACCACGAGGAGCGGGATGAGCGTGCGTCGGGTCGACCGGACGCACAGCGGCACATGGAGCCGCACGGTGGTAGTGCGGCAAGCTCGGGATAGTGCCCGGCGGCACCCCGAGCACCGTGGTGAATGAGCGGCGATATCGGGAGAGCGCTCGGCGACACCCCGTCGCGCGGGGTGAAGGAGCGGCGATATCGGGAGAGCGCTCAGCGGCACTCGGAGGCGCACGGTGCTACCGCGACGAGATCCCGAGAGCACTCGGCGGCACTCGCCGGCGCACGGTGGTAGCGCGGCAAGCTCGGCAGAGCGCCCGGCGGAACCCCGAGCACCGTGGTGAAGGAGCGGCGATATCGGGAGTGCGCTCAGCGGCACTCGGAGGCGCACGGTGGTACCGTGACGATATCCCGAGAGCGCTCGGCGGCACTCGCCGGCGCACGGTGGTGGTGCGGCGAGCTCGGCAGAGCGCCCGCCGGCACCCCGAGCACCGTGGAGAAGGAGCGGCGATATCGGGAGAGCGCTCAGCGGCACTCGGAGGCGCACGGTGGTATCGCGACGAGATCCCGAGAGCGCTCGGCGGCACTCGCCGGTGCACGGTGGTAGCGCAGCGAGCTCGGCAGAGCGCCCGGCGGCACCCAGAGCACCGTAGTGAAGGAGTGGCGATATCGGGAGAGCGCTCCGCGGCACTCGGAGGCGAGCTGTGGTACCGCTGCGAGATCCCGAGAGCAGCCACCGGCACTCGCATGCGCAGGGTGGAGCGCGACGAGCTCGGGAGAGCGTCCGGCGGTACCCCGAGGAGCGGGATGAGCGTGCGTCGGGTCGACCGGACGCACAGCGGCACTCGGGGGCGCACGGTGGTAGCGCGTCGAGCTCGGCAGAGCGCCCGGCGACACCCCGAGCACAGTGGTGAAGGAGTGGCGATATCGGGAGAGCGCTCGGCGGCACTCGGACGCGCACGGTGGTACCGCTGCGAAATCCCGAAAGCGCTCGGCGGCACTCGCCGGCGCACGATGGTAGAGCGGCGAGCTCGGCAGAGCGCCTGGCGTCACCCCGACGCGCGGGGTCAACGAGTGGCGATACCGGGAGAGCCCTCGGCGGCACTCATAGGCGCACGGTGGTAGCGCGTCGAGCTCGGCAGAGCGCCCGGCGACACCCCGAGCACAGTGGTGAAGGAGCGGCGATATCGGGAGAGCGCTCGGCAGCACTCGGAGGCGCACGGTGGTAGCGCGGCGAGCTCGGGAGAGCGCCCGGCTGCACCCAGACAAGCGGGGTGAAGGAGCGGCGATATCGGGAGAGCGCTCGGCGACACCGCGAGCACCGTAGTGAAGGAGCGGCGATATCCGGAGAGCGTTCAACGGCACGCTGAGGCGCGCTGTGGTACCGCTGCGAGATCCCGAGAGCACCAAGAGGCACTTGCATGCGCAGGGTGGAGAGCGACGAGCTCGGCAGAGCGCCCGGCGGCACCCCGAGGAGCGGGATGAGTGTGCGTCGGGTCGACCGGACGCACAGCGGCACTCGGAGCCGCACGGTGGTAGTGCGGCAAGCTCGGGATAACGCCCGGCGGCACACCGAGCACCGTGGTGAAGGAGCGGCGATATCGGGAGAGCGCTCGGCGACACCCCGTCGCGCGGGGTGAAGGAGCGGCGATATCGGGAGAGCGCTCAGCGGCACTCGGAGGCGCACGGTGGTACCGCGACGAGATCCCGAGAGCGCTCGGCGGCACTCGCCGGCGCACGTTGGTAGTGCAGCGAGCTCGGGAGAGCGCCCGGCTGCACCCAGACAAGCGGGGTGAAGGAGCGGCGATATCGGGAGAGCGCTCGGCGACACCGCGAGCACCGTGGTGAAGGAGCGGCGATATCGGGAGAGCGCTCAGAGGCACTCGGAGGCGCGCGGTGGTACCGCTGCGAGATCCCGAGAGCGCTCGGCGGCACTCGCCGGCGCACGGTGGTGGTGCGGCGAGCTCGGCAGAGCTCCCGGCGGCACCCCGAGCACTGTGGTGAAAGATCGGCGATATCGGGAGAGCGCTCGGCAGCACTCGGAGCCGCGCGGTGGTACCGCTGCAAGATCCCGAGGGCACCGAGCGGCACTGGAATGCGCAGGGTGGAGCGCGAAGAGCTCGGCAGAGCGCCCGGCTGCATCCCGATGAGGGGGATGAGCGTGCGTCGGGTCGACCGGACGCATAGCGGCACCTGGAGGCGCACGGTGGTACCGCGGCGAGCTCGTCAGAGCGCCCGGCGGCACCACGAGGAGCCGGATGAGCGTGCGTCGGGTCGACTGGATAAACAGCGGCACCTGTAGGCACACGGTGGTAGTGCGGCAAGCTCGGGAGAGCGCTCGGCGGCACCCAGACAAGAGGGGTGAAGGAGCGGCGATATCGGGAGAGCGCTCAGCGGCACTCAGAGGCGCACGGTGGTAGCGCGACGAAGTCGTCAGAGCGTACGGCGGTACCCCGAGCACCGTGGTGAAGGAGCGGCGATATCGGGAGAGCGCTCAGCGGCACTCCGAGGCGCGCGGTGGTACCGCGGCGAGATCCCGAGAGTGCCCGCTGGCACTCGTCGGCGCTGGGTGGAGCGCGACGAGCTCGGCAGAGCGCCCGGCGGCACCACGAGGAGCGGGATGAGCGTGCGTCGGGTCGACCGGACGCACAGCGGCACCTGGAGGCGCACGGTGGTAGTGCGGCAAGCTCGGGAGAGCGCCCGGCGGCACCCAGACAAGCAGGGTGAAGGAGCGGTGATATCGGGAGAGCACTCGGCGACAACTCGACGCAAGGGGTGAACGAGCGGCGATACCGGGAGAGCGATCGGCGGCACTCGGAGGCGCGCTGTGGTAGTGCGGCGAGCTCCGCAGAGCGCCCGGCGGCACCCCGAGCACCATGGTGAAGGAGCGGCGATATCGGGAGAGCGATCGGCGGCACTCGGAGGCGCGCTGTGGTACCTCTGCGAAATCCCGAGAGCACCCAGCGGCACTCGCATGCGTAGGGTGGAGCGCGACGAGGTCGGCAGAGCATCCGGCGGTACCCCGAGCACCGTGGTGAAGGAGCGGCGATATCGGGAGAGCGCTCGGCGGCACTCGGAGGCGCGCTGTGGTACCCCGACGAGATCCCGAGAGCGCTCGGCGGCACTCGCAGGCGCACGGTGGTAGCGCGGCGAGCTCGGCAGAGCGCCCGGCGGCACCCCGAGCACTGTGGTGAAGGAGCGACGATATCGGGAGACCCTTCGGCGGCACTCAGAGGCGCGCTGTGGTACCGCTGCGAGATCCCGAGAGCAGCCACCGGCACTCGCATGCGCAGGGTGGAGCGCGACGAGCTCGGGAGAGCGTCCGTCGGTACCCCGAGGAGCGGGATGAGCGTGCGTCGGGTCGACCGGACGCACAGCGGCACTCGGGGGCGCACGGTGGTAGTGCGGCAAGCTCGGCAGAGCGCCCGGCGGCACCCCGAGCACCGTGGTGAAGGAGCGGCGATATCGGGAGAGCGCTTGGCGACACCCAGACGCGCGGGGTGAAGGAGCGGCGATATCGGGAGAGCGCTCGGCGGCACTCGGACGCGCACGGTGGTACCGCTGCGAAATCCCGAAAGCGCTCGGCGGCACTCGCCGGCGCACGATGGTAGAGCGGCGAGCTCGGCAGAGCGCCTGGCGTCACCCCGACACGCGGGGTCAACGAGTGGCGATTCCGGGAGAGCGCTCGGCGGCACTCATAGGCGCACGGTGGTAGCGCGGCGAGCTCGGGAGAGCGCTCGGCGGCACCGAGACAAGCGGGGTGAAGGAGCGGCGATATCGGGAGACCGTTCAGAGGTACTCGCCAGCGCACGGTAGTACTGCGGCGAGATCCCGAGAGTGCCAGCTGGAACTCGCCGGCGCAGGGTGGTAGTGCTGCAAGCTCGGGAGAGCGCTCGGCGGCACCCAGACAAGCGGGGTGAAGGAGCAGCGATATCGGGAGAGCGTTCAGAGGCACTCGGAGGCGCGCGGTGGTACCGCTGCGAGATCCCGAGAGCACTCGGCGGCACTGGCCGGCGCACGGTGGTAGCGCGGCGAGCTCGGGAGAGCGCCCGGCGGCACCCCAAGGAGCGGGATGAGCGTGCGTCGGGTCGACCAGACGCACAGCGGCACCTGGAGGCGCACGGTGGTAGTGCGGCAAGCTCGGGAGAGCGCCCGGCGGAACCCCGAGCACCGTGGTGAAGGAGCGGCGATATCGGGAGAGCGCCCGGTGGCACCCAGACAAGCGGGGTGAAGGAGCGGCGATATCTGGATAGCCACTCGGCGGCACTCGGAGGCGCACGGTGGTAGCGCGGCGAGCTCGGCAGAGCGCCCGGAGGCACCCCGAGCACTGTGGTGAAGGAGCGACGATATCGGGAGAGTGTTCGGCGGCACTCAGAGGCGCGCTGTGGTACCGCTGCGAGATCCCGAGAGCACCCAGCGGCACCCGCATGCGCAGGGTGGAGCGCGACGAGCTCTGGAGAGCGTCCGGCGGTACCCCGAGGAGCGGGATGAGCGTGCGTCGGGTCGACCGGACGCACAGCGGCACTCGGAGGCGCACGGTGGTAGTGCGGCAAGCTCGGCAGAGCGCCCGGCGGCACCCAGAGCACCGTGGTGAAGGAGCGGCGATATCGGGAGAGCGCTTAGCGACACCCCGACGCGCGGGGTGAAGGAGCGGCGATATCGGGAGAGCGCTCGGCGGCACCACGAGGAGCGGGATGAGCGTGCGTCGGGTCGACCGGACGCACAGCGGCACCTGGAGGCGCACGGTGGTAGTGGGGCAAGCTCGGGAGAGCGCCCGGCGGCACCCAGACAAGCGGGGTGAAGGAGCGGTGATATCGGGAGAGCGCTCAGCGACAACTCGACGCGCGGTGTGAAGGAGCGGCGATATCGGGAGAGCGCTCGGCGGCACTCGGACGCGCACGGTGGTACCGCTGCGAAATCCCAAGAGCACCCAGCGGCACTCGCATGCGTAGGGTGGAGCGCGACGAAGTCGGCAGAGTGTACGGCAGTACCCGAGCACCGTGTTGAAGGAGCGGCGATATCGGGAGAGCGCTCAGCGGCACTCCGAGGCGCGCGGTGGTACCGCGGCGATTTCCCGAGAGTGCCCGCTGGCACTCGTCGGCGCTGGGTGGAGCGCGACGAGCTCGGCAGAGCGTCCGGCGGCACCACGAGGAGCGGGATGAGCGTGCGTCGGGTCGACCGGACGCACAGCAGCACCTGGAGGCGCACGGTGGTAGTGGGGCAAGCTCGGGAGAGCGGCCGGCGGCACCCAGACAAGCGGGGTGAAGGAGCTGTGATATCGGGACAGCACTCGGCGACAACTCGACTCAAGGGGTGAACGAGCGGCGATACCGGGAGAGCGATCGGCGGCACTCGGAGGCGCGCTGTGGTAGTGCGGCAAGCTCCGCAGAGCGCACGGCGGCAGCCCGAGCACCGTGGTGAAGGAGCGGCGATATCGGGAGAGCGCTCAGCGGCACTCGGAGGCGCACGGTGGTAGCGCGGCGAGCTCGGCGGAGCGCCCGGCGGCACCCAGACAAGCGGGGTGAAGGAGCGGCGATATCGGGAGAGCGCTCGGCGACACCCCGAGCACCCTGGTGAAGGAGCGGCGATATCGGGAGAGCGCTCGGCGACACCCCGAGCACCCTGGTGAAGGAGTGGCGATATCGGGAGAGCGCTCGGCGGCACTCGGAGGCGCGCTGTGGTACCGCGGCAAGATTCCGAGAGCACCCAGCGGCACTCGCATGCGCAGGGTTGAACGCGACGTGCTCGGCAGAGCGCCCGGCGGCACCCCGAGTACCGTGTTGAAGGAGCGGCGATATCGGGAGAGCTCTCGGCGGCACTCGGAGGCGCGCGGTGGTACCGCGGCGAGATCCCGAGAGCACCCAGCGGCACTCGCATGCGCAGGGTGGAGCGCGACGAGCTCGGCAGAGCGCCCGGCGGCACCCCGAGGAGCGGGATGAGCGTGCGTCGGGTCGACCGGATGCACAGCGGCACCTGGAGGCGCACGGTGGTAGCGCGGCAAGCTCGGCAGATAGCCCGGCGGTACCCCGAGCACCGTGGTGAAGGAGCGGCGATATCGGGAGAGCGCTCGGCGGCACTCGGACGCGCACGGTGGTAGCGCGGCGAGCTCGGGAGAGCGCTCGGCGGCACCGAGACAAGCGGGGTGAAGGAGCGGCGATATCGGGAGAGCGTTCAGAGGTACTCGCCAGCGCGCGGTAGTACTGCGGCGAGATCCCGAGAGTGCCAGCTGGAACTCGCCGGCGCAGGGTGGTAGTGCTGCAAGCTCGGGAGAGCGCTCGGCGGCACCCAGACAAGCGGGGTGAAGGAGCAGCGATATCGGGAGAGCGTTCAGAGGCACTCGGAGGTGCGCGGTGGTACCGCTGCGAGATCCCGAGAGCACTCGGCGGCACTGGCCGGCGCACGGTGGTAGCGCGGCGAGCTCGGGAGAGCGCCCGGCGGCACCCCAAGGAGCGGGATGAGCGTCCGTCGGGTCGACCAGACGCACAGCGGCACCTGGAGCCGCACGGTGGTAGTGCGGCAAGCTCGGGAGAGCGCCCGGCGGAACCCCGAGCACCGTGGTGAAGGAGCGGCGATATCGGGAGAGCGCCCGGTGGCACCCAGACAAGCGGGGTGAAGGAGCGGCGATATCTGGATAGCCACTCGGCGGCACTCGGAGGCGCACGGTGGTAGCGCGGCGAGCTCGGCAGAGCGCCCGGAGGCACCCCGAGCACTGTGGTGAAGGAGCGACGATATCGGGAGAGTGTTCGGCGGCACTCAGAGGCGCGCTGTGGTACCGCTGCGAGATCCCGAGAGCACCCAGCGGCACCCGCATGCGCAGGGTGGAGCGCGACGAGCTCTGGAGAGCGTCCGGCGGTACCCCGAGGAGCGGGATGAGCGTGCGTCGGGTCGACCGGACGCACAGCGGCACTCGGAGGCGCACGGTGGTAGTGCGGCAAGCTCGGCAGAGCGCCCGGCGGCACCCAGAGCACCGTGGTGAAGGAGCGGCGATATCGGGAGAGCGCTCGGCGGCACCACGAGGAGCGGGATGAGCGTGCGTCGGGTCGACCGGACGCACAGCGGCACCTGGAGGCGCACGGTGGTAGTGGGGCAAGCTCGGGAGAGCGCCCGGCGGCACCCAGACAAGCGGGGTGAAGGAGCGGTGATATCGGGAGAGCGCTCAGCGACAACTCGACGCGCGGTGTGAACGAGCGGCGATACCAGGAGAGCGCTCGGCGGCACTCGGAGACGCACGGTGGTAGCGCAGCGAGCTCGGCAGAGCGCCCGGAGGCACCCCGAGCACTGTGGTGAAGGAGCGACGATATCGGGAGAGCGTTCGGCGGCACTCAGAGGCGCGCTGTGGTACCGCTGCGAGATCCCGAGAGCAGCCAGCGGCACCCGCATGCGCAGGGTGGAGCGCTACGAGCTCTGGAGAGCGTCCGGCAGTACCCCGAGCACAGTGGTGAAGGAGCGGCGATATCGGGAGAGCGCTTGGCGGCACCCCGACGCGCGGGGTGAAGGAGCGGTGATATCGGGAGAGCGCTCGGCGGCACTCGGACGCGCACCGTGGTACCGCTGCGAAATCCCAAGAGCACCCAGCGGCACTCGCATGCGTAGGGTGGAGCGCGACGAAGTCGGCAGAGTGTACGGCAGTACCCGAGCACCGTGTTGAAGGAGCGGCGATATCGGGAGAGCGCTCAGCGGCACTCCGAGGCGCGCGGTGGTACCGCGGCGATTTCCCGAGAGTGCCCGCTGGCACTCGGAGGCGCTGGGTGGAGCGCGACGAGCTCGGCAGAGCGTCCGGCGGCACCACGAGGAGCGGGATGAGCGTGCGTCGGGTCGACCGGACGCACAGCAGCACCTGGAGGCGCACGGTGGTAGTGGGGCAAGCTCGGGAGAGCGGCCGGCGGCACCCAGACTAGCGGGGTGAAGGAGCTGTGATATCGGGAGAGCACTCGGCGACAACTCGACTCAAGGGGTGAACGAGCGGCGATACCGGGAGAGCGATCGGCGGCACTCGGAGGCGCGCTGTGGTAGTGCGGCAAGCTCCGCAGAGCGCACGGCGGCAGCCCGAGCACCGTGGTGAAGGAGCGGCGATATCGGGAGAGCGCTCAGCGGCACTCGGAGGCGCACGGTGGTAGCGCGGCGAGCTCGGCGGAGCGCCCGGCGGCACCCAGACAAGCGGGGTGAAGGAGCGGCGATATCGGGAGAGCGCTCGGCGACACCCCGAGCACCCTGGTGAAGGAGTGGCGATATTGGGAGAGCGCTCGGCGGCACTCGGAGGCGCGCTGTGGTACCGCGGCAAGATTCCGAGAGCACCCAGCGGCACTCGCATGCGCAGGGTTGAACGCGACGTGCTCGGCAGAGCGCCCGGCGGCACCCCGAGTACCGTGTTGAAGGAGCGGCGATATCGGGAGAGCTCTCGGCGGCACTCGGAGGCGCGCGGTGGTACCGCGGCGAGATCCCGAGAGCACCCAGCGGCACTCGCATGCGCAGGGTGGAGCGCGACGAGCTCGGCAGAGCGCCCGGCGGCACCACGAGGAGCGGGATGAGCGTGCGTCGGGTCGACCGGATGCACAGCGGCACCTGGAGGCGCACGGTGGTAGCGCGGCAAGCTCGGCAGATAGCCCGGCGGTACCCCGAGCACCGTGGTGAAGGAGCGGCGATATCGGGAGTGCGCTCAGCGGCACTCGGAGGCGCACGGTGGTACCGTGACGAGATCCCGAGAGCGCTCGGCGGCACTCGGAGGCGCACGGTGGTAGTGCGGCAAGCTCGGCAGAGCGCTCGGCGGCACCCCGAGCACGGTGGTGAAGGAGTGCCGATATCGGGAGAGCGCACGGCGGCACTCCGACGCGCAAGGTGAAGGAGCGGCGATATCGGGAGAGCGCTCGGCGGCACTCGGAGGCGCACGGTGGTACCGCGGCGAGCTCGGCAGAGAGCCCGGCGGCACCACGAGGAGCGGGATGAGCGTGCGTCGGGTCGTCCGGACGCACAGCGGCACCTGGAGGCGCACGGTGCTAGTGCGGCGAGCTCCTAAGATCGCCCGGCCACACGCAGAGAAGCGGGTTGAAGGAGCGGCGATATCGGGGGAGTGCTCGGCGGCACTTGGAGGCGCACGGTGGTAGCGCGACGAGATCCCGAGAGTGCCCGCTGGTACTCACCGGCGGACGGTGGTAGTGCAGCGAGCTCGGCAGAGCGCCCGGCGGCACCCAGAAAAGCGGGGTGAAAAAGCGGCTATATCGGGAGAGCGCACAGCGGCACCTGGAGGCGCACGGTGGTAGTGCGGCAAGCTCGGGAGAGAGCCCGGCGGCACCCCGAGCACCGTGGTGAAGGAGCGACGATATCGGGAGAGCGTTCGGCGGCACTCAGAGGCGCGGTGTGGTACCGCTGCGAGATCCCGAGAGCACCCAGCGGCACTCGCATGCGCAGGGTGGAGCGCGACGAGCTCGGGAGAGCGTCCAGCGGCACCACGAGGAGAGGGATGAGCGCGCGTCGGGTCGACCGGACGCACAGCGGCACCTGGAGGCGCACGGTGGTAGTGCGGCAAGCTAGGGAGAGCGCCCGACGGCACCCAGACAAGCGGGGTGAAGGAGCGGCGATATCGGGAGAGCGCTCAGCGGCACTCAGAGGCGCACGGTGGTAGCGCGGCGAAGTCGGCAGAGCGCCCGGCGGCACTCCGAGCTCCGTGGTGAAGGAGCGGCGATATCGGGAGAGCGCTCAGCGGCACTCGGAGGCGGGCGGTGGTACCGCGGCGAGATCCCGAGAGTGCCCGCTGGCACTCGTCGGCGCTGGGTGGAGCGCGACAAGCTCGGCAGAGCGCCCGGCGGCACCACGAAGAGCGGGATGAGCGTGCGTCGGGTCGACCGGAAGCACAGCGGCACCTGGAGGCGCACGGTGGTAATGGGGCAAGCTCGGGAGAGCGGCCGGCGGCACCCAGACAAGCGGGGTGAAGGAGCGGTGATATCGGGAGAGCGCTCGGCGGCACTCGGAGGCGCGCTGTGGTACCTCTGCGAAATCCCGAGAGCACCCAGCGGCACTCGCATGCGTAGGGTGGAGCGCGACGAGGTCGGCAGAGCGTCCGGCGATACCCCGAGCACCGTGGTGAAGGAGCGGCGATATCGGGAGAGTGCTCAGCGGCACTCGGAGGCGCACGGTGGTACCGTGACGAGATCCCGAGAGCGCTCGGCGGCACTCGGAGGCGCACGGTGGTAGCGCGGCGAGCTCGGCAAAGCGCCCGGCGGCACCCCGAAGAGAGGGATGAGCGTGCGTCGGGTCGACCGGACGCACAGCGGCACCTGGAGGCGCACGGTGGTAGTGCGGCAAGCTCGGGATAGCGCCCGGCGGCACCCCGAGCACCGTGGTGAAAGAGCGGCGATATCGGGAGAGCGCACGGCGACACCCCGTCGCGCGGGGTGAAGGAGCGGCGATATCGGGAGAGCATTCAGCGGCACTCAACGGCACACGGTGGTAGCGCGGCGAGCTGGGCAGAGCGCCCGGCGGCACCCCGAGCACCGTGGTGAAGGAGCGGCGATATCGGGAGAACGCTCGGCGGCACTCGGAGGCCCGCGATGTTACCGCTGCGAGATCCCGAGAGCACCCAGCGGCACTCGCATGCGCAGGGCGGAGAGCGACGAGCTCGGCAGAGCGCCTGGCGGCACTACAAGGAGCGGGATGAGCGTGCGTCGGGTCGACCGGACGCACAGCGGCACCTGGAGGCGCACGGTGGTAGTGGGGCAAGCTCGGGAGAGCGCCCGGCGGCACCTACACAAGAGGGGTGAAGGAACGGCGATATCGGGAGAGGGCTCAGCGGCACTCGGAGGATCGCGGTGGTACCGCGGCGAGATCCCGAGAGCACCCAGCGGCACTCGCATGCGCAGAGTGGAGTGCGACGAGCTCGGCAGAGCGCCCGGCGGCACACCGAGCACCGTGGTGAAGGAGCGGCGATATCGGGTGAGGGCTCAGCGGCACTCGGAGGATCGCGGTGGTACCGCGGCGAGATCCCGAGAGCACCCAGAAGCACTCGCATGCGCAGGGTGGAGCGCGACGAGCTCGGGATAGCGTCCTGCGGCACCCCGAGGAGCGGGATGAGCGTGCGTCGGGTCGACCAGACGCACAGTGGCACCTGGAGGCGCACGGTGGTAGTGCGGCAAGCTCGGCAGAGCGCTCGGCGGCACCCCGAGCACGGTGGTGAAGGAGTGCCGATATCGGGAGAGCGCACGGTGGCACTCCGACGCGCAAGCTGAAGGAGCGGCGATATCGGGAGAGCGCTCGGCGGCACTCGGAGGCGCACGGTGGTACCGAGACGATATCCCGAGAGCGCTCGGAGGCACTCGCCGGCGCACGGTGGTAGCGCGGCGAGCTCGGCAGAGCGCCCGGCGGCACCCCGAGGAGCGGGATGAGCATGCGCCGGGTCGACCGGACGAACAGCGGCACCTGGAGGCGCACGGTGGTAGTGCGGCAAGCTCGGGAGAGCGCCCGGCAGCACCCCGATGCGCGGGGTGAAGGAGCGGCGATATCGGGAGTCCGCTTGGCGACAACTCGACGCGCGGGATCAATGAGCGGCGATACCGGGAGAGCGCTCGGCCGCACTCGCCGGCGCACATTGGTACCGCGGCGAGATCCCGAGAGCACCCAGCGGCACTCGCATGCGCAGGGTGGAGCGCGACGAGCTCGGCAGAGCGCCCGGCGGCACCACGAGGAGCGGGATGAGCGTGCGTCGGGTCGACCGGATGCACAGCGGCACCTGGAGGCGCACGGTGGTAGCGCGGCAAGCTCGGCAGATAGCCCGGCGGTACCCCGAGCACCGTGGTGAAGGAGCGGCGATATCGGGAGTGCGCTCAGCGGCACTCGGAGGCGCACGGTGGTACCGTGACGAGATCCCGAGAGCGCTCGGCGGCACTCGGAGGCGCACGGTGGTAGTGCGGCAAGCTCGGCAGAGCGCTCGGCGGCACCCCGAGCACGGTGGTGAAGGAGTGCCGATATCGGGAGAGCGCACGGCGGCACTCCGACGCGCAAGGTGAAGGAGCGGCGATATCGGGAGAGCGCTCGGCGGCACTCGGAGGCGCACGGTGGTACCGCGGCGAGCTCGGCAGAGAGCCCGGCGGCACCACGAGGAGCGGGATGAGCGTGCGTCGGGTCGTCCGGACGCACAGCGGCACCTGGAGGCGCACGGTGCTAGTGCGGCGAGCTCCTAAGATCGCCCGGCCACACGCAGAGAAGCGGGTTGAAGGAGCGGCGATATCGGGGGAGTGCTCGGCGGCACTTGGAGGCGCACGGTGGTAGCGCGACGAGATCCCGAGAGTGCCCGCTGGTACTCACCGGCGGACGGTGGTAGTGCAGCGAGCTCGGCAGAGCGCCCGGCGGCACCCAGAAAAGCGGGGTGAAAAAGCGGCTATATCGGGAGAGCGCACAGCGGCACCTGGAGGCGCACGGTGGTAGTGCGGCAAGCTCGGGAGAGAGCCCGGCGGCACCCCGAGCACCGTGGTGAAGGAGCGACGATATCGGGAGAGCGTTCGGCGGCACTCAGAGGCGCGGTGTGGTACCGCTGCGAGATCCCGAGAGCACCCAGCGGCACTCGCATGCGCAGGGTGGAGCGCGACGAGCTCGGGAGAGCGTCCAGCGGCACCACGAGGAGAGGGATGAGCGCGCGTCGGGTCGACCGGACGCACAGCGGCACCTGGAGGCGCACGGTGGTAGTGCGGCAAGCTAGGGAGAGCGCCCGACGGCACCCAGACAAGCGGGGTGAAGGAGCGGCGATATCGGGAGAGCGCTCAGCGGCACTCAGAGGCGCACGGTGGTAGCGCGGCGAAGTCGGCAGAGCGCCCGGCGGCACTCCGAGCTCCGTGGTGAAGGAGCGGCGATATCGGGAGAGCGCTCAGCGGCACTCGGAGGCGGGCGGTGGTACCGCGGCGAGATCCCGAGAGTGCCCGCTGGCACTCGTCGGCGCTGGGTGGAGCGCGACAAGCTCGGCAGAGCGCCCGGCGGCACCACGAAGAGCGGGATGAGCGTGCGTCGGGTCGACCGGAAGCACAGCGGCACCTGGAGGCGCACGGTGGTAATGGGGCAAGCTCGGGAGAGCGGCCGGCGGCACCCAGACAAGCGGGGTGAAGGAGCGGTGATATCGGGAGAGCGCTCGGCGGCACTCGGAGGCGCGCTGTGGTACCTCTGCGAAATCCCGAGAGCACCCAGCGGCACTCGCATGCGTAGGGTGGAGCGCGACGAGGTCGGCAGAGCGTCCGGCGATACCCCGAGCACCGTGGTGAAGGAGCGGCGATATCGGGAGAGTGCTCAGCGGCACTCGGAGGCGCACGGTGGTACCGTGACGAGATCCCGAGAGCGCTCGGCGGCACTCGGAGGCGCACGGTGGTAGCGCGGCGAGCTCGGCAAAGCGCCCGGCGGCACCCCGAAGAGAGGGATGAGCGTGCGTCGGGTCGACCGGACGCACAGCGGCACCTGGAGGCGCACGGTGGTAGTGCGGCAAGCTCGGGATAGCGCCCGGCGGCACCCCGAGCACCGTGGTGAAAGAGCGGCGATATCGGGAGAGCGCACGGCGACACCCCGTCGCGCGGGGTGAAGGAGCGGCGATATCGGGAGAGCATTCAGCGGCACTCAACGGCACACGGTGGTAGCGCGGCGAGCTGGGCAGAGCGCCCGGCGGCACCCCGAGCACCGTGGTGAAGGAGCGGCGATATCGGGAGAACGCTCGGCGGCACTCGGAGGCCCGCGATGTTACCGCTGCGAGATCCCGAGAGCACCCAGCGGCACTCGCATGCGCAGGGCGGAGAGCGACGAGCTCGGCAGAGCGCCTGGCGGCACTACAAGGAGCGGGATGAGCGTGCGTCGGGTCGACCGGACGCACAGCGGCACCTGGAGGCGCACGGTGGTAGTGGGGCAAGCTCGGGAGAGCGCCCGGCGGCACCTACACAAGAGGGGTGAAGGAACGGCGATATCGGGAGAGGGCTCAGCGGCACTCGGAGGATCGCGGTGGTACCGCGGCGAGATCCCGAGAGCACCCAGCGGCACTCGCATGCGCAGAGTGGAGTGCGACGAGCTCGGCAGAGCGCCCGGCGGCACACCGAGCACCGTGGTGAAGGAGCGGCGATATCGGGTGAGGGCTCAGCGGCACTCGGAGGATCGCGGTGGTACCGCGGCGAGATCCCGAGAGCACCCAGAAGCACTCGCATGCACAGGGTGGAGCGCGACGAGCTCGGGATAGCGTCCTGCGGCACCCCGAGGAGCGGGATGAGCGTGCGTCGGGTCGACCAGACGCACAGTGGCACCTGGAGGCGCACGGTGGTAGTGCGGCAAGCTCGGCAGAGCGCTCGGCGGCACCCCGAGCACGGTGGTGAAGGAGTGCCGATATCGGGAGAGCGCACGGTGGCACTCCGACGCGCAAGCTGAAGGAGCGGCGATATCGGGAGAGCGCTCGGCGGCACTCGGAGGCGCACGGTGGTACCGAGACGATATCCCGAGAGCGCTCGGAGGCACTCGCCGGCGCACGGTGGTAGCGCGGCGAGCTCGGCAGAGCGCCCGGCGGCACCCCGAGGAGCGGGATGAGCATGCGCCGGGTCGACCGGACGAACAGCGGCACCTGGAGGCGCACGGTGGTAGTGCGGCAAGCTCGGGAGAGCGCCCGGCAGCACCCCGATGCGCGGGGTGAAGGAGCGGCGATATCGGGAGTCCGCTTGGCGACAACTCGACGCGCGGGATCAATGAGCGGCGATACCGGGAGAGCGCTCGGCCGCACTCGCCGGCGCACATTGGTACCGCGGCGAGATCCCGAGAGCACCCAGCGGCACTCGCATGCGCAGCGTTGAGCGCGACGTGCTCGGCAGAGCGCCCGGCGGCACCCTGAGCACCGTGTTGAAGGAGCGGCGATATCGGGAGAGCTCTCAGCGGCACTCGGAGGCGCGCGGTGGTACAGCGGCGAGATCCCGAGAGCACCCAGCGGCACTCGCATGCGCAGGGTGGAGCGCGACGAGCTCGGCAGAGCGCCCGGCGGCACCCCGAGGAGCGGGATGAGCATGCGCCGGGTCGACCGGACGAACAGCGGCACCTGGAGGCGCACGGTGGTAGTGCGGCAAGCTCGGGAGAGCGCCCGGCAGCACCCCGATGCGCGGGGTGAAGGAGCGGCGATATCGGGAGTCCGCTTGGCGACAACTCGACGCGCGGGATCAATGAGCGGCGATACCGGGAGAGCGCTCGGCCGCACTCGCCGGCGCACATTGGTACCGCGGCGAGATCCCGAGAGCACCCAGCGGCACTCGCATGCGCAGCGTTGAGCGCGACGTGCTCGGCAGAGCGCCCGGCGGCACCCTGAGCACCGTGTTGAAGGAGCGGCGATATCGGGAGAGCTCTCAGCGGCACTCGGAGGCGCGCGGTGGTACAGCGGCGAGATCCCGAGAGCACCCAGCGGCACTCGCATGCGCAGGGTGGAGCGCGACGAGCTCGGCAGAGCGCCCGGCGGCACCCCGAGGAGCGGGATGAGCGTGCGTCGGGTCGACCGGATGCACAGCGGCACGTGGAGGCGCACGGTGGTAGCGCGGCAAGCTCGGCAGAGCGCCCGGCAGTACCCCGAGCACCGTGGTGAAGGAGCGGCGATATCGGGAGTGCGCTCAGCGGCACTCGGAGGCGCACGGTGGTACCGTGACGAGATCCCGAGAGCGCTCGGCGGCACTCGGAGGCGCACGGTGGTAGCGCGGCGAGCTCGGCAGAGAGCCCGGCGGCACCACGAGGAGCGGGATGAGCGTGCGTCAGGTCGACTGGATAAACAGCGGCACCTGGAGGCGCACGGTGGTAGTGCGGCAAGCTCGGGAGAGCGCCCAGCGGCACCTAGACAAGAGGGGTGAAGGAACGGCGATATCGGGAGAGGGCTCAGCGGCACTCGGAGGATCGCGGTGGTACCGCGACGAGATCCCGAGAGCGCTCGGCGGCACTCGGAGGCGCACGTTGGTACCGCGACGAGATCCCGAGAGTGCTCGGCGGCACTCGGAGGCGCACGGTGGTAGCGCGGCGAGCTCGGCAGAGCACCCGGCGGCTCCCCGAGGAGCGGGATGAGCGTGCGCCGGGACGACCGGAAGCAGAGCGGCACCTGGAGGCGCACGGTGGTAGCGCGGCGAGCTCGGCAGAGCGCCCGGCGGCACCCCGAGCACTGTGGTGAAGGAGTGGCGATATCGGGAGAGCGTTCGGCGGCACTCAGAGGCGCGCTGTGGTACCGCTGCGAGATCCCGAGAGCACCCAGCGGCACCCGCATGCGCAGGGTGGAGAGCGACGAGCTCTGGAGAGCGTCCGGCAGTACCCCGAGGAGCGGGATGAGCGTGCGTCGGGTCGACCGGACGCACAGCGGCACTCGGAGGCGCACGGTGGTAGCGCGGCGAGCTCGGCAGAGCGCCCGGCGGCACCCCGAGCACCGTGGTGAAGGAGCGGCGATATCGGGAGAGCGCTCGGCCGCACTCGGAAGCGCGCGGTAGTACCGCGGCGAAATCCCGAGAGTGCCCGCTGGCACTCGCTGGCGCACGGTGGTAGTTCGGCGAGCTCGGCAGAGCGCCCGGCGGCACCCCGAGCACCGTGGTGAAGGAGCGGCGATATCTGGAGATCACTCGGTGGCACTCGGAGGCGCGCGGTGGTACCGCGGCGAGATCCCGAGAGCAACCAGCGGCACTCGCATGCGCAGGGTGGAGAGCGACGAGCTCGGCAGAGCGCCCGGCGGCACCCCGAGCACCGTGGTGAAGGACCGACGATATCGGGAGTCCGCTTGGCGACACCCCGACGCGCGGGGTGAAGGAGCGGCGATATCGGGAGAGCGCTCGGCGGCACTCGGACGCGCACGGTGGTACCGCTGCGAAATCCCGAGAGCGCTCGGCGGCACTCGCCTGCGCACGATAGTAGAGCGGCGAGCTTGGCAGAGCGCCTGGCGTCACCCCGACGCACGGGGTCAACGAGTGGCGATACCGGGAGAGCGCTCGGCAGCACTCGGAGGCGCACGGTGGTAGCGCGTCGAGCTCGGCAGAGCGCCCGGCGGCATTCCGAGCAGCGTGGTGAAGGAGCGGCGATACTGGGAGAGCGTTCAGCGGCACTCAGAGGCGCACGGTGGTAGCGCGGCAAGCTCGGCAGAGCACCCGGTGGCTCCCCGAGGAGCGGGATGAGCGTGCGCCGGGACGACCGGAAGCACAGCGGCACCTGGAGGAGCACGGTGGTAGCACGGCGAGCTCGGCAGAGCGTCCGGCGGCACCCCGAGCACCGTGGTAAAGGAGCGGCGATATCGGGAGAGCGTTCAGAGGCACTCGGAGGCGCGCGGTGGTACCGCTGCGAGATCCCGAGAGCGCTCGGCGGCACTCGCCGGTGCTCGGTGGTAGCGCGGCGAGCTCGGCAGAGCGCCCGGCGGCATCCCGAGGAGCGGGATGAGCGTGCGCCAGGACGACCGGTAGCACAGCGGCACCTGGAGGCGCACGGTGGTAGTGCGGCAAGCTAGGGAGAGCGCCCGACGGCACCCCGAGCACCGTGGTGAAGGAGCGGCGATATCGGGAGAGCGCTCAGCGGCACTCGGAGGCGCACGGTGGTACCGCTGCGAGATCCCGAGAGCGCTCGGCGGCACTCGCCGGGGCACAGTGGTGGTGCGGCGAGCTCGGCAGAGCGCCCGCCAGCACCCCGAGCACCGTGGTGAAAGAGCGGCGATATCTGGAGAGGGCTCGGCCGCACTCGGAGGCTCACGCTGGTAGCGCGGCGAGCTCGGCAGAGCTCCCGGCGGCACCCCGAGCACTGTGGTGAAAGATCGGCGATATCGGGAGAGCGCTCGGCAGCACTCGGAGCCGCGCGGTGGTACCGCTGCAAGATCCCGAGGGCACCGAGCGGCACTGGAATGCGCAGGGTGGAGCGCGACGAGCTCGGCAGAGCGCCCGGCTGCATCCCGATGAGGGGGATGAGCGTGCGTCGGGTCGACCGGACGCATAGCGGCACCTGGAGGCGCACGGTGGTACCGCGGCGAGCTCGTCAGAGCGCCCGGCGGCACCACGAGGAGCCGGATGAGCGTGCGTCGGGTCGACTGGATAAACAGCGGCACCTGTAGGCACACGGTGGTAGTGCGGCAAGCTCGGGAGAGCGCTCGGCGGCACCCAGACAAGAGGGGTGAAGGAGCGGCGATATCGGGAGAGCGCTCAGCGGCACTCAGAGGCGCACGGTGGTAGCGCGACGAAGTCGTCAGAGCGTACGGCGGTACCCCGAGCACCGTGGTGAAGGAGCGGCGATATCGGGAGAGCGCTCAGCGGCACTCCGAGGCGCGCGGTGGTACCGCGGCGAGATCCCGAGAGTGCCCGCTGGCACTCGTCGGCGCTGGGTGGAGCGCGACGAGCTCGGCAGAGCGCCCGGCGGCACCACGAGGAGCGGGATGAGCGTGCGTCGGGTCGACCGGACGCACATCGGCACCTGGAGGCGCACGGTGGTAGTGCGGCAAGCTCGGGAGAGCGCCCGGCGGCACCCAGACAAGCAGGGTGAAGGAGCGGTGATATCGGGAGAGCACTCGGCGACAACTCGACGCAAGGGGTGAACGAGCGGCGATACCGGGAGAGCGATCGGCGGCACTCGGAGGCGCGCTGTGGTAGTGCGGCGAGCTCCGCAGAGCGCCCGGCGGCACCCCGAGCACCATGGTGAAGGAGCGGCGATATCGGGAGAGCGATCGGCGGCACTCGGAGGCGCGCTGTGGTACCTCTGCGAAATCCCGAGAGCACCCAGCGGCACTCGCATGCGTAGGGTGGAGCGCGACGAGGTCGGCAGAGCATCCGGCGGTACCCCGAGCACCGTGGTGAAGGAGCGGCGATATCGGGAGAGCGCTCGGCGGCACTCGGAGGCGCGCTGTGGTACCCCGACGAGATCCCGAGAGCGCTCGGCGGCACTCGCAGGCGCACGGTGGTAGCGCGGCGAGCTCGGCAGAGCGCCCGGCGGCACCCCGAGCACTGTGGTGAAGGAGCGACGATATCGGGAGACCCTTCGGCGGCACTCAGAGGCGCGCTGTGGTACCGCTGCGAGATCCCGAGAGCAGCCACCGGCACTCGCATGCGCAGGGTGGAGCGCGACGAGCTCGGGAGAGCGTCCGTCGGTACCCCGAGGAGCGGGATGAGCGTGCGTCGGGTCGACCGGACGCACAGCGGCACTCGGGGGCGCACGGTGGTAGTGCGGCAAGCTCGGCAGAGCGCCCGGCGGCACCCCGAGCACCGTGGTGAAGGAGCGGCGATATCGGGAGAGCGCTTGGCGACACCCAGACGCGCGGGGTGAAGGAGCGGCGATATCGGGAGAGCGCTCGGCGGCACTCGGACGCGCACGGTGGTACCGCTGCGAAATCCCGAAAGCGCTCGGCGGCACTCGCCGGCGCACGATGGTAGAGCGGCGAGCTCGGCAGAGCGCCTGGCGTCACCCCGACACGCGGGGTCAACGAGTGGCGATTCCGGGAGAGCGCTCGGCGGCACTCATAGGCGCACGGTGGTAGCGCGGCGAGCTCGGGAGAGCGCTCGGCGGCACCGAGACAAGCGGGGTGAAGGAGCGGCGATATCGGGAGACCGTTCAGAGGTACTCGCCAGCGCACGGTAGTACTGCGGCGAGATCCCGAGAGTGCCAGCTGGAACTCGCCGGCGCAGGGTGGTAGTGCTGCAAGCTCGGGAGAGCGCTCGGCGGCACCCAGACAAGCGGGGTGAAGGAGCAGCGATATCGGGAGAGCGTTCAGAGGCACTCGGAGGCGCGCGGTGGTACCGCTGCGAGATCCCGAGAGCACTCGGCGGCACTGGCCGGCGCACGGTGGTAGCGCGGCGAGCTCGGGAGAGCGCCCGGCGGCACCCCAAGGAGCGGGATGAGCGTGCGTCGGGTCGACCAGACGCACAGCGGCACCTGGAGGCGCACGGTGGTAGTGCGGCAAGCTCGGGAGAGCGCCCGGCGGAACCCCGAGCACCGTGGTGAAGGAGCGGCGATATCGGGAGAGCGCCCGGTGGCACCCAGACAAGCGGGGTGAAGGAGCGGCGATATCTGGATAGCCACTCGGCGGCACTCGGAGGCGCACGGTGGTAGCGCGGCGAGCTCGGCAGAGCGCCCGGAGGCACCCCGAGCACTGTGGTGAAGGAGCGACGATATCGGGAGAGTGTTCGGCGGCACTCAGAGGCGCGCTGTGGTACCGCTGCGAGATCCCGAGAGCACCCAGCGGCACCCGCATGCGCAGGGTGGAGCGCGACGAGCTCTGGAGAGCGTCCGGCGGTACCCCGAGGAGCGGGATGAGCGTGCGTCGGGTCGACCGGACGCACAGCGGCACTCGGAGGCGCACGGTGGTAGTGCGGCAAGCTCGGCAGAGCGCCCGGCGGCACCCAGAGCACCGTGGTGAAGGAGCGGCGATATCGGGAGAGCGCTTAGCGACACCCCGACGCGCGGGGTGAAGGAGCGGCGATATCGGGAGAGCGCTCGGCGGCACCACGAGGAGCGGGATGAGCGTGCGTCGGGTCGACCGGACGCACAGCGGCACCTGGAGGCGCACGGTGGTAGTGGGGCAAGCTCGGGAGAGCGCCCGGCGGCACCCAGACAAGCGGGGTGAAGGAGCGGTGATATCGGGAGAGCGCTCAGCGACAACTCGACGCGCGGTGTGAAGGAGCGGCGATATCGGGAGAGCGCTCGGCGGCACTCGGACGCGCACGGTGGTACCGCTGCGAAATCCCAAGAGCACCCAGCGGCACTCGCATGCGTAGGGTGGAGCGCGACGAAGTCGGCAGAGTGTACGGCAGTACCCGAGCACCGTGTTGAAGGAGCGGCGATATCGGGAGAGCGCTCAGCGGCACTCCGAGGCGCGCGGTGGTACCGCGGCGATTTCCCGAGAGTGCCCGCTGGCACTCGTCGGCGCTGGGTGGAGCGCGACGAGCTCGGCAGAGCGTCCGGCGGCACCACGAGGAGCGGGATGAGCGTGCGTCGGGTCGACCGGACGCACAGCAGCACCTGGAGGCGCACGGTGGTAGTGGGGCAAGCTCGGGAGAGCGGCCGGCGGCACCCAGACAAGCGGGGTGAAGGAGCTGTGATATCGGGACAGCACTCGGCGACAACTCGACTCAAGGGGTGAACGAGCGGCGATACCGGGAGAGCGATCGGCGGCACTCGGAGGCGCGCTGTGGTAGTGCGGCAAGCTCCGCAGAGCGCACGGCGGCAGCCCGAGCACCGTGGTGAAGGAGCGGCGATATCGGGAGAGCGCTCAGCGGCACTCAGAGGCGCACGGTGGTAGCGCGGCGAGCCCGGCGGAGCGCCCGGCGGCACCCAGACAAGCGGGGTGAAGGAGCGGCGATATCGGGAGAGCGCTCGGCGACACCCCGAGCACCCTGGTGAAGGAGCGGCGATATCGGGAGAGCGCTCGGCGACACCCCGAGCACCCTGGTGAAGGAGTGGCGATATCGGGAGAGCGCTCGGCGGCACTCGGAGGCGCGCTGTGGTACCGCGGCAAGATTCCGAGAGCACCCAGCGGCACTCGCATGCGCAGGGTTGAACGCGACGTGCTCGGCAGAGCGCCCGGCGGCACCCCGAGTACCGTGTTGAAGGAGCGGCGATATCGGGAGAGCTCTCGGCGGCACTCGGAGGCGCGCGGTGGTACCGCGGCGAGATCCCGAGAGCACCCAGCGGCACTCGCATGCGCAGGGTGGAGCGCGACGAGCTCGGCAGAGCGCCCGGCGGCACCCCGAGGAGCGGGATGAGCGTGCGTCGGGTCGACCGGATGCACAGCGGCACCTGGAGGCGCACGGTGGTAGCGCGGCAAGCTCGGCAGATAGCCCGGCGGTACCCCGAGCACCGTGGTGAAGGAGCGGCGATATCGGGAGAGCGCTCGGCGGCACTCGGACGCGCACGGTGGTAGCGCGGCGAGCTCGGGAGAGTGCTCGGCGGCACCGAGACAAGCGGGGTGAAGGAGCGGCGATATCGGGAGAGCGTTCAGAGGTACTCGCCAGCGCGCGGTAGTACTGCGGCGAGATCCCGAGAGTGCCAGCTGGAACTCGCCGGCGCAGGGTGGTAGTGCTGCAAGCTCGGGAGAGCGCTCGGCGGCACCCAGACAAGCGGGGTGAAGGAGCAGCGATATCGGGAGAGCGTTCAGAGGCACTCGGAGGCGCGCGGTGGTACCGCTGCGAGATCCCGAGAGCACTCGGCGGCACTGGCCGGCGCACGGTGGTAGCGCGGCGAGCTCGGGAGAGCGCCCGGCGGCACCCCAAGGAGCGGGATGAGCGTCCGTCGGGTCGACCAGACGCACAGCGGCACCTGGAGCCGCACGGTGGTAGTGCGGCAAGCTCGGGAGAGCGCCCGGCGGAACCCCGAGCACCGTGGTGAAGGAGCGGCGATATCGGGAGAGCGCCCGGTGGCACCCAGACAAGCGGGGTGAAGGAGCGGCGATATCTGGATAGCCACTCGGCGGCACTCGGAGGCGCACGGTGGTAGCGCGGCGAGCTCGGCAGAGCGCCCGGAGGCACCCCGAGCACTGTGGTGAAGGAGCGACGATATCGGGAGAGTGTTCGGCGGCACTCAGAGGCGCGCTGTGGTACCGCTGCGAGATCCCGAGAGCACCCAGCGGCACCCGCATGCGCAGGGTGGAGCGCGACGAGCTCTGGAGAGCGTCCGGCGGTACCCCGAGGAGCGGGATGAGCGTGCGTCGGGTCGACCGGACGCACAGCGGCACTCGGAGGCGCACGGTGGTAGTGCGGCAAGCTCGGCAGAGCGCCCGGCGGCACCCAGAGCACCGTGGTGAAGGAGCGGCGATATCGGGAGAGCGCTTAGCGACACCCCGACGCGCGGGGTGAAGGAGCGGCGATATCGGGAGAGCGCTCGGCGGCACCACGAGGAGCGGGATGAGCGTGCGTCGGGTCGACCGGACGCACAGCGGCACCTGGAGGCGCACGGTGGTAGTGGGGCAAGCTCGGGAGAGCGCCCGGCGGCACCCAGACAAGCGGGGTGAAGGAGCGGTGATATCGGGAGAGCGCTCAGCGACAACTCGACGCGCGGTGTGAACGAGCGGCGATACCAGGAGAGCGCTCGGCGGCACTCGGAGACGCACGGTGGTAGCGCAGCGAGCTCGGCAGAGCGCCCGGAGGCACCCCGAGCACTGTGGTGAAGGAGCGACGATATCGGGAGAGCGTTCGGCGGCACTCAGAGGCGCGCTGTGGTACCGCTGCGAGATCCCGAGAGCAGCCAGCGGCACCCGCATGCGCAGGGTGGAGCGCTACGAGCTCTGGAGAGCGTCCGGCGGTACCCCGAGCACAGTGGTGAAGGAGCGGCGATATCGGGAGAGCGCTTGGCGGCACCCCGACGCGCGGGGTGAAGGAGCGGTGATATCGGGAGAGCGCTCGGCGGCACTCGGACGCGCACGGTGGTACCGCTGCGAAATCCCAAGAGCACCCAGCGGCACTCGCATGCGTAGGGTGGAGCGCGACGAAGTCGGCAGAGTGTACGGCAGTACCCGAGCACCGTGTTGAAGGAGCGGCGATATCGGGAGAGCGCTCAGCGGCACTCCGAGGCGCGCGGTGGTACCGCGGCGATTTCCCGAGAGTGCCCGCTGGCACTCGTCGGCGCTGGGTGGAGCGCGACGAGCTCGGCAGAGCGTCCGGCGGCACCACGAGGAGCGGGATGAGCGTGCGTCGGGTCGACCGGACGCACAGCAGCACCTGGAGGCGCACGGTGGTAGTGGGGCAAGCTCGGGAGAGCGGCCGGCGGCACCCAGACTAGCGGGGTGAAGGAGCTGTGATATCGGGAGAGCACTCGGCGACAACTCGACTCAAGGGGTGAACGAGCGGCGATACCGGGAGAGCGATCGGCGGCACTCGGAGGCGCGCTGTGGTAGTGCGGCAAGCTCCGCAGAGCGCACGGCGGCAGCCCGAGCACCGTGGTGAAGGAGCGGCGATATCGGGAGAGCGCTCAGCGGCACTCGGAGGCGCACGGTGGTAGCGCGGCGAGCTCGGCGGAGCGCCCGGCGGCACCCAGACAAGCGGGGTGAAGGAGCGGCGATATCGGGAGAGCGCTCGGCGACACCCCGAGCACCCTGGTGAAGGAGTGGCGATATTGGGAGAGCGCTCGGCGGCACTCGGAGGCGCGCTGTGGTACCGCGGCAAGATTCCGAGAGCACCCAGCGGCACTCGCATGCGCAGGGTTGAACGCGACGTGCTCGGCAGAGCGCCCGGCGGCACCCCGAGTACCGTGTTGAAGGAGCGGCGATATCGGGAGAGCTCTCGGCGGCACTCGGAGGCGCGCGGTGGTACCGCGGCGAGATCCCGAGAGCACCCAGCGGCACTCGCATGCGCAGGGTGGAGCGCGACGAGCTCGGCAGAGCGCCCGGCGGCACCACGAGGAGCGGGATGAGCGTGCGTCGGGTCGACCGGATGCACAGCGGCACCTGGAGGCGCACGGTGGTAGCGCGGCAAGCTCGGCAGATAGCCCGGCGGTACCCCGAGCACCGTGGTGAAGGAGCGGCGATATCGGGAGTGCGCTCAGCGGCACTCGGAGGCGCACGGTGGTACCGTGACGAGATCCCGAGAGCGCTCGGCGGCACTCGGAGGCGCACGGTGGTAGTGCGGCAAGCTCGGCAGAGCGCTCGGCGGCACCCCGAGCACGGTGGTGAAGGAGTGCCGATATCGGGAGAGCGCACGGCGGCACTCCGACGCGCAAGGTGAAGGAGCGGCGATATCGGGAGAGCGCTCGGCGGCACTCGGAGGCGCACGGTGGTACCGCGGCGAGCTCGGCAGAGAGCCCGGCGGCACCACGAGGAGCGGGATGAGCGTGCGTCGGGTCGTCCGGACGCACAGCGGCACCTGGAGGCGCACGGTGCTAGTGCGGCGAGCTCCTAAGATCGCCCGGCCACACGCAGAGAAGCGGGTTGAAGGAGCGGCGATATCGGGGGAGTGCTCGGCGGCACTTGGAGGCGCACGGTGGTAGCGCGACGAGATCCCGAGAGTGCCCGCTGGTACTCACCGGCGGACGGTGGTAGTGCAGCGAGCTCGGCAGAGCGCCCGGCGGCACCCAGAAAAGCGGGGTGAAAAAGCGGCTATATCGGGAGAGCGCACAGCGGCACCTGGAGGCGCACGGTGGTAGTGCGGCAAGCTCGGGAGAGAGCCCGGCGGCACCCCGAGCACCGTGGTGAAGGAGCGACGATATCGGGAGAGCGTTCGGCGGCACTCAGAGGCGCGGTGTGGTACCGCTGCGAGATCCCGAGAGCACCCAGCGGCACTCGCATGCGCAGGGTGGAGCGCGACGAGCTCGGGAGAGCGTCCAGCGGCACCACGAGGAGAGGGATGAGCGCGCGTCGGGTCGACCGGACGCACAGCGGCACCTGGAGGCGCACGGTGGTAGTGCGGCAAGCTAGGGAGAGCGCCCGACGGCACCCAGACAAGCGGGGTGAAGGAGCGGCGATATCGGGAGAGCGCTCAGCGGCACTCAGAGGCGCACGGTGGTAGCGCGGCGAAGTCGGCAGAGCGCCCGGCGGCACTCCGAGCTCCGTGGTGAAGGAGCGGCGATATCGGGAGAGCGCTCAGCGGCACTCGGAGGCGGGCGGTGGTACCGCGGCGAGATCCCGAGAGTGCCCGCTGGCACTCGTCGGCGCTGGGTGGAGCGCGACAAGCTCGGCAGAGCGCCCGGCGGCACCACGAAGAGCGGGATGAGCGTGCGTCGGGTCGACCGGAAGCACAGTGGCACCTGGAGGCGCACGGTGGTAATGGGGCAAGCTCGGGAGAGCGGCCGGCGGCACCCAGACAAGCGGGGTGAAGGAGCGGTGATATCGGGAGAGCGCTCGGCGGCACTCGGAGGCGCGCTGTGGTACCTCTGCGAAATCCCGAGAGCACCCAGCGGCACTCGCATGCGTAGGGTGGAGCGCGACGAGGTCGGCAGAGCGTCCGGCGATACCCCGAGCACCGTGGTGAAGGAGCGGCGATATCGGGAGAGTGCTCAGCGGCACTCGGAGGCGCACGGTGGTACCGTGACGAGATCCCGAGAGCGCTCGGCGGCACTCGGAGGCGCACGGTGGTAGCGCGGCGAGCTCGGCAAAGCGCCCGGCGGCACCCCGAAGAGAGGGATGAGCGTGCGTCGGGTCGACCGGACGCACAGCGGCACCTGGAGGCGCACAGTGGTAGTGCGGCAAGCTCGGGATAGCGCCCGGCGGCACCCCGAGCACCGTGGTGAAAGAGCGGCGATATCGGGAGAGCGCACGGCGACACCCCGTCGCGCGGGGTGAAGGAGCGGCGATATCGGGAGAGCATTCAGCGGCACTCAACGGCACACGGTGGTAGCGCGGCGAGCTGGGCAGAGCGCCCGGCGGCACCCCGAGCACCGTGGTGAAGGAGCGGCGATATCGGGAGAACGCTCGGCGGCACTCGGAGGCCCGCGATGTTACCGCTGCGAGATCCCGAGAGCACCCAGCGGCACTCGCATGCGCAGGGCGGAGAGCGACGAGCTCGGCAGAGCGCCTGGCGGCACTACAAGGAGCGGGATGAGCGTGCGTCGGGTCGACCGGACGCACAGCGGCACCTGGAGGCGCACGGTGGTAGTGGGGCAAGCTCGGGAGAGCGCCCGGCGGCACCTACACAAGAGGGGTGAAGGAACGGCGATATCGGGAGAGGGCTCAGCGGCACTCGGAGGATCGCGGTGGTACCGCGGCGAGATCCCGAGAGCACCCAGCGGCACTCGCATGCGCAGAGTGGAGTGCGACGAGCTCGGCAGAGCGCCCGGCGGCACACCGAGCACCGTGGTGAAGGAGCGGCGATATCGGGTGAGGGCTCAGCGGCACTCGGAGGATCGCGGTGGTACCGCGGCGAGATCCCGAGAGCACCCAGAAGCACTCGCATGCGCAGGGTGGAGCGCGACGAGCTCGGGATAGCGTCCTGCGGCACCCCGAGGAGCGGGATGAGCGTGCGTCGGGTCGACCAGACGCACAGTGGCACCTGGAGGCGCACGGTGGTAGTGCGGCAAGCTCGGCAGAGCGCTCGGCGGCACCCCGAGCACGGTGGTGAAGGAGTGCCGATATCGGGAGAGCGCACGGTGGCACTCCGACGCGCAAGCTGAAGGAGCGGCGATATCGGGAGAGCGCTCGGCGGCACTCGGAGGCGCACGGTGGTACCGAGACGATATCCCGAGAGCGCTCGGAGGCACTCGCCGGCGCACGGTGGTAGCGCGGCGAGCTCGGCAGAGCGCCCGGCGGCACCCCGAGGAGCGGGATGAGCATGCGCCGGGTCGACCGGACGAACAGCGGCACCTGGAGGCGCACGGTGGTAGTGCGGCAAGCTCGGGAGAGCGCCCGGCAGCACCCCGATGCGCGGGGTGAAGGAGCGGCGATATCGGGAGTCCGCTTGGCGACAACTCGACGCGCGGGATCAATGAGCGGCGATACCGGGAGAGCGCTCGGCCGCACTCGCCGGCGCACATTGGTACCGCGGCGAGATCCCGAGAGCACCCAGCGGCACTCGCATGCGCAGCGTTGAGCGCGACGTGCTCGGCAGAGCGCCCGGCGGCACCCTGAGCACCGTGTTGAAGGAGCGGCGATATCGGGAGAGCTCTCAGCGGCACTCGGAGGCGCGCGGTGGTACAGCGGCGAGATCCCGAGAGCACCCAGCGGCACTCGCATGCGCAGGGTGGAGCGCGACGAGCTCGGCAGAGCGCCCGGCGGCACCCCGAGGAGCGGGATGAGCGTGCGTCGGGTCGACCGGATGCACAGCGGCACGTGGAGGCGCACGGTGGTAGCGCGGCAAGCTCGGCAGAGCGCCCGGCAGTACCCCGAGCACCGTGGTGAAGGAGCGGCGATATCGGGAGTGCGCTCAGCGGCACTCGGAGGCGCACGGTGGTACCGTGACGAGATCCCGAGAGCGCTCGGCGGCACTCGGAGGCGCACGGTGGTAGCGCGGCGAGCTCGGCAGAGAGCCCGGCGGCACCACGAGGAGCGGGATGAGCGTGCGTCAGGTCGACTGGATAAACAGCGGCACCTGGAGGCGCACGGTGGTAGTGCGGCAAGCTCGGGAGAGCGCCCAGCGGCACCTAGACAAGAGGGGTGAAGGAACGGCGATATCGGGAGAGGGCTCAGCGGCACTCGGAGGATCGCGGTGGTACCGCGACGAGATCCCGAGAGCGCTCGGCGGCACTCGGAGGCGCACGTTGGTACCGCGACGAGATCCCGAGAGTGCTCGGCGGCACTCGGAGGCGCACGGTGGTAGCGCGGCGAGCTCGGCAGAGCACCCGGCGGCTCCCCGAGGAGCGGGATGAGCGTGCGCCGGGACGACCGGAAGCAGAGCGGCACCTGGAGGCGCACGGTGGTAGCGCGGCGAGCTCGGCAGAGCGCCCGGCGGCACCCCGAGCACTGTGGTGAAGGAGTGGCGATATCGGGAGAGCGTTCGGCGGCACTCAGAGGCGCGCTGTGGTACCGCTGCGAGATCCCGAGAGCACCCAGCGGCACCCGCATGCGCAGGGTGGAGAGCGACGAGCTCTGGAGAGCGTCCGGCAGTACCCCGAGGAGCGGGATGAGCGTGCGTCGGGTCGACCGGACGCACAGCGGCACTCGGAGGCGCACGGTGGTAGCGCGGCGAGCTCGGCAGAGCGCCCGGCGGCACCCCGAGCACCGTGGTGAAGGAGCGGCGATATCGGGAGAGCGCTCGGCCGCACTCGGAAGCGCGCGGTAGTACCGCGGCGAAATCCCGAGAGTGCCCGCTGGCACTCGCTGGCGCACGGTGGTAGTTCGGCGAGCTCGGCAGAGCGCCCGGCGGCACCCCGAGCACCGTGGTGAAGGAGCGGCGATATCTGGAGATCACTCGGTGGCACTCGGAGGCGCGCGGTGGTACCGCGGCGAGATCCCGAGAGCAACCAGCGGCACTCGCATGCGCAGGGTGGAGAGCGACGAGCTCGGCAGAGCGCCCGGCGGCACCCCGAGCACCGTGGTGAAGGACCGACGATATCGGGAGTCCGCTTGGCGACACCCCGACGCGCGGGGTGAAGGAGCGGCGATATCGGGAGAGCGCTCGGCGGCACTCGGACGCGCACGGTGGTACCGCTGCGAAATCCCGAGAGCGCTCGGCGGCACTCGCCTGCGCACGATAGTAGAGCGGCGAGCTTGGCAGAGCGCCTGGCGTCACCCCGACGCACGGGGTCAACGAGTGGCGATACCGGGAGAGCGCTCGGCAGCACTCGGAGGCGCACGGTGGTAGCGCGTCGAGCTCGGCAGAGCGCCCGGCGGCATTCCGAGCAGCGTGGTGAAGGAGCGGCGATACTGGGAGAGCGTTCAGCGGCACTCAGAGGCGCACGGTGGTAGCGCGGCAAGCTCGGCAGAGCACCCGGTGGCTCCCCGAGGAGCGGGATGAGCGTGCGCCGGGACGACCGGAAGCACAGCGGCACCTGGAGGAGCACGGTGGTAGCACGGCGAGCTCGGCAGAGCGTCCGGCGGCACCCCGAGCACCGTGGTAAAGGAGCGGCGATATCGGGAGAGCGTTCAGAGGCACTCGGAGGCGCGCGGTGGTACCGCTGCGAGATCCCGAGAGCGCTCGGCGGCACTCGCCGGTGCTCGGTGGTAGCGCGGCGAGCTCGGCAGAGCGCCCGGCGGCATCCCGAGGAGCGGGATGAGCGTGCGCCAGGACGACCGGTAGCACAGCGGCACCTGGAGGCGCACGGTGGTAGTGCGGCAAGCTAGGGAGAGCGCCCGACGGCACCCCGAGCACCGTGGTGAAGGAGCGGCGATATCGGGAGAGCGCTCAGCGGCACTCGGAGGCGCACGGTGGTACCGCTGCGAGATCCCGAGAGCGCTCGGCGGCACTCGCCGGGGCACAGTGGTGGTGCGGCGAGCTCGGCAGAGCGCCCGCCAGCACCCCGAGCACCGTGGTGAAAGAGCGGCGATATCTGGAGAGGGCTCGGCCGCACTCGGAGGCTCACGCTGGTAGCGCGGCGAGCTCGGAAGAGCGCCCGGCGGCACCCCGAGAACCATGGAGAAGGAGCGGCGATATCGGGAGAGCGCTCAGCGACACCCTGACGCACGGGGCGAAGGAGCAGCGATATCGGGAGTCCGCTTGGCGACAACTCGACGCGCGGGGTGAACGAGCGGCGATACCAGGAGAGCGCTCGGCGGCACTCGGAGCCGCACGGTGGTAGCGCGGCGAGCTCGGCAGAGCGCCCGGCGGCACCCCGAGCACTGTGGTGAAGGAGTGGCGATATCGGGAGAGCGTTCGGCGGCACTCAGAGGCGCGCTGTGGTACCGCTGCGAGATCCCGAGAGCACCCAGCGGCACCCGCATGCGCAGGGTGGAGAGCGACGAGCTCTGGAGAGCGTCCGGCGGTACCCCGAGGAGCGGGATGAGCGTGCGTCGGGTCGACCGGACGCACAGCGGCACTCGGAGGCGCACGGTGGTAGTGCGGCAAGCTCGGCAGAGCGCCCGGCGGCACCCCGAGCACCGTGGTGAAGGAGCGGCGATATCGGGAGAGCGCTCGGCGGCACTCGGACGCGCACGGTGGTACCGCTGCGAAATCCCAAGAGCACCCAGCGGCACTCGCATGCGTAGGGTGGAGCGCGACGAAGTCGGCAGAGTGTACGGCAGTACCCGAGCACCGTGTTGAAGGAGCGGCGATATCGGGAGAGCGCTCAGCGGCACTCCGAGGCGCGCGGTGGTACCGCGGCGATTTCCCGAGAGTGCCCGCTGGCACTCGTCGGCGCTGGGTGGAGCGCGACGAGCTCGGCAGAGCGTCCGGCGGCACCACGAGGAGCGGGATGAGCGTGCGTCGGGTCGACCGGACGCACAGCAGCACCTGGAGGCGCACGGTGGTAGTGGGGCAAGCTCGGGAGAGCGGCCGGCGGCACCCAGACTAGCGGGGTGAAGGAGCTGTGATATCGGGAGAGCACTCGGCGACAACTCGACTCAAGGGGTGAACGAGCGGCGATACCGGGAGAGCGATCGGCGGCACTCGGAGGCGCGCTGTGGTAGTGCGGCAAGCTCCGCAGAGCGCACGGCGGCAGCCCGAGCACCGTGGTGAAGGAGCGGCGATATCGGGAGAGCGCTCAGCGGCACTCGGAGGCGCACGGTGGTAGCGCGGCGAGCTCGGCGGAGCGCCCGGCGGCACCCAGACAAGCGGGGTGAAGGAGCGGCGATATCGGGAGAGCGCTCGGCGACACCCCGAGCACCCTGGTGAAGGAGTGGCGATATTGGGAGAGCGCTCGGCGGCACTCGGAGGCGCGCTGTGGTACCGCGGCAAGATTCCGAGAGCACCCAGCGGCACTCGCATGCGCAGGGTTGAACGCGACGTGCTCGGCAGAGCGCCCGGCGGCACCCCGAGTACCGTGTTGAAGGAGCGGCGATATCGGGAGAGCTCTCGGCGGCACTCGGAGGCGCGCGGTGGTACTGCGGCGAGATCCCGAGAGCACGCAGCGGCACTCGCATGCGCAGGGTGGAGCGCGACGAGCTCGGCAGAGCGCCCGGCGGCACCACGAGGAGCGGGATGAGCGTGCGTCGGGTCGACCGGATGCACAGCGGCACCTGGAGGCGCACGGTGGTAGCGCGGCAAGCTCGGCAGATAGCCCGGCGGTACCCCGAGCACCGTGGTGAAGGAGCGGCGATATCGGGAGTGCGCTCAGCGGCACTCGGAGGCGCACGGTGGTACCGTGACGAGATCCTGAGAGCGCTCGGCGGCACTCGGAGGCGCACGGTGGTAGTGCGGCAAGCTCGGCAGAGCGCTCGGCGGCACCCCGAGCACGGTGGTGAAGGAGTGCCGATATCGGGAGAGCGCACGGCGGCACTCCGACGCGCAAGGTGAAGGAGCGGCGATATCGGGAGAGCGCTCGGCGGCACTCGGAGGCGCACGGTGGTACCGCGGCGAGCTCGGCAGAGAGCCCGGCGGCACCACGAGGAGCGGGATGAGCGTGCGTCGGGTCGTCCGGACGCACAGCGGCACCTGGAGGCGCACGGTGCTAGTGCGGCGAGCTCCTAAGATCGCCCGGCCACACGCAGAGAAGCGGGTTGAAGGAGCGGCGATATCGGGGGAGTGCTCGGCGGCACTTGGAGGCGCACGGTGGTAGCGCGACGAGATCCCGAGAGTGCCCGCTGGTACTCACCGGCGGACGGTGGTAGTGCAGCGAGCTCGGCAGAGCGCCCGGCGGCACCCAGAAAAGCGGGGTGAAAAAGCGGCTATATCGGGAGAGCGCACAGCGGCACCTGGAGGCGCACGGTGGTAGTGCGGCAAGCTCGGGAGAGAGCCCGGCGGCACCCCGAGCACCGTGGTGAAGGAGCGACGATATCGGGAGAGCGTTCGGCGGCACTCAGAGGCGCGGTGTGGTACCGCTGCGAGATCCCGAGAGCACCCAGCGGCACTCGCATGCGCAGGGTGGAGCGCGACGAGCTCGGGAGAGCGTCCAGCGGCACCACGAGGAGAGGGATGAGCGCGCGTCGGGTCGACCGGACGCACAGCGGCACCTGGAGGCGCACGGTGGTAGTGCGGCAAGCTAGGGAGAGCGCCCGACGGCACCCAGACAAGCGGGGTGAAGGAGCGGCGATATCGGGAGAGCGCTCAGCGGCACTCAGAGGCGCACGGTGGTAGCGCGGCGAAGTCGGCAGAGCGCCCGGCGGCACTCCGAGCTCCGTGGTGAAGGAGCGGCGATATCGGGAGAGCGCTCAGCGGCACTCGGAGGCGGGCGGTGGTACCGCGGCGAGATCCCGAGAGTGCCCGCTGGCACTCGTCGGCGCTGGGTGGAGCGCGACAAGCTCGGCAGAGCGCCCGGCGGCACCACGAAGAGCGGGATGAGCGTGCGTCGGGTCGACCGGAAGCACAGTGGCACCTGGAGGCGCACGGTGGTAATGGGGCAAGCTCGGGAGAGCGGCCGGCGGCACCCAGACAAGCGGGGTGAAGGAGCGGTGATATCGGGAGAGCGCTCGGCGGCACTCGGAGGCGCGCTGTGGTACCTCTGCGAAATCCCGAGAGCACCCAGCGGCACTCGCATGCGTAGGGTGGAGCGCGACGAGGTCGGCAGAGCGTCCGGCGATACCCCGAGCACCGTGGTGAAGGAGCGGCGATATCGGGAGAGTGCTCAGCGGCACTCGGAGGCGCACGGTGGTACCGTGACGAGATCCCGAGAGCGCTCGGCGGCACTCGGAGGCGCACGGTGGTAGCGCGGCGAGCTCGGCAAAGCGCCCGGCGGCACCCCGAAGAGAGGGATGAGCGTGCGTCGGGTCGACCGGACGCACAGCGGCACCTGGAGGCGCACGGTGGTAGTGCGGCAAGCTCGGGATAGCGCCCGGCGGCACCCCGAGCACCGTGGTGAAAGAGCGGCGATATCGGGAGAGCGCACGGCGACACCCCGTCGCGCGGGGTGAAGGAGCGGCGATATCGGGAGAGCATTCAGCGGCACTCAACGGCACACGGTGGTAGCGCGGCGAGCTGGGCAGAGCGCCCGGCGGCACCCCGAGCACCGTGGTGAAGGAGCGGCGATATCGGGAGAACGCTCGGCGGCACTCGGAGGCCCGCGATGTTACCGCTGCGAGATCCCGAGAGCACCCAGCGGCACTCGCATGCGCAGGGCGGAGAGCGACGAGCTCGGCAGAGCGCCTGGCGGCACTACAAGGAGCGGGATGAGCGTGCGTCGGGTCGACCGGACGCACAGCGGCACCTGGAGGCGCACGGTGGTAGTGGGGCAAGCTCGGGAGAGCGCCCGGCGGCACCTACACAAGAGGGGTGAAGGAACGGCGATATCGGGAGAGGGCTCAGCGGCACTCGGAGGATCGCGGTGGTACCGCGGCGAGATCCCGAGAGCACCCAGCGGCACTCGCATGCGCAGAGTGGAGTGCGACGAGCTCGGCAGAGCGCCCGGCGGCACACCGAGCACCGTGGTGAAGGAGCGGCGATATCGGGTGAGGGCTCAGCGGCACTCGGAGGATCGCGGTGGTACCGCGGCGAGATCCCGAGAGCACCCAGAAGCACTCGCATGCGCAGGGTGGAGCGCGACGAGCTCGGGATAGCGTCCTGCGGCACCCCGAGGAGCGGGATGAGCGTGCGTCGGGTCGACCAGACGCACAGTGGCACCTGGAGGCGCACGGTGGTAGTGCGGCAAGCTCGGCAGAGCGCTCGGCGGCACCCCGAGCACGGTGGTGAAGGAGTGCCGATATCGGGAGAGCGCACGGTGGCACTCCGACGCGCAAGCTGAAGGAGCGGCGATATCGGGAGAGCGCTCGGCGGCACTCGGAGGCGCACGGTGGTACCGAGACGATATCCCGAGAGCGCTCGGAGGCACTCGCCGGCGCACGGTGGTAGCGCGGCGAGCTCGGCAGAGCGCCCGGCGGCACCCCGAGGAGCGGGATGAGCGTGCGTCGGGTCGACCGGACGAACAGCGGCACCTGGAGGCGCACGGTGGTAGTGCGGCAAGCTCGGGAGAGCGCCCGGCAGCACCCCGATGCGCGGGGTGAAGGAGCGGCGATATCGGGAGTCCGCTTGGCGACAACTCGACGCGCGGGATCAATGAGCGGCGATACCGGGAGAGCGCTCGGCCGCACTCGCCGGCGCACATTGGTACCGCGGCGAGATCCCGAGAGCACCCAGCGGCACTCGCATGCGCAGGGTTGAGCGCGACGTGCTCGGCAGAGCGCCCGGCGGCACCCTGAGCACCGTGTTGAAGGAGCGGCGATATCGGGAGAGCTCTCAGCGGCACTCGGAGGCGCGCGGTGGTACAGCGGCGAGATCCCGAGAGCACCCAGCGGCACTCGCATGCGCAGGGTGGAGCGCGACGAGCTCGGCAGAGCGCCCGGCGGCACCCCGAGGAGCGGGATGAGCGTGCGTCGGGTCGACCGGATGCACAGCGGCACGTGGAGGCGCACGGTGGTAGCGCGGCAAGCTCGGCAGAGCGCCCGGCAGTACCCCGAGCACCGTGGTGAAGGAGCGGCGATATCGGGAGTGCGCTCAGCGGCACTCGGAGGCGCACGGTGGTACCGTGACGAGATCCCGAGAGCGCTCGGCGGCACTCGGAGGCGCACGGTGGTAGCGCGGCGAGCTCGGCAGAGAGCCCGGCGGCACCACGAGGAGCGGGATGAGCGTGCGTCAGGTCGACTGGATAAACAGCGGCACCTGGAGGCGCACGGTGGTAGTGCGGCAAGCTCGGGAGAGCGCCCAGCGGCACCTAGACAAGAGGGGTGAAGGAACGGCGATATCGGGAGAGGGCTCAGCGGCACTCGGAGGATCGCGGTGGTACCGCGACGAGATCCCGAGAGCGCTCGGCGGCACTCGGAGGCGCACGGTGGTAGTGCAGCAAGCTCGGCAGAGCGCCCGGCGGCACCCAGAGCACCGTGGTAAAGGAGCGGCGATATCGAGAGAGCGCTCGGCGGCACTCGGAGGCGCACGGTGGTACCGCGACGAGATCCCGAGAGCGCTCGGCGGCACTCGGAGGCGCACGTTGGTACCGCGACGAGATCCCGAGAGTGCTCGGCGGCACTCGGAGGCGCACGGTGGTAGCGCGGCGAGCTCGGCAGAGCACCCGGCGGCTCCCCGAGGAGCGGGATGAGCGTGCGCCGGGACGACCGGAAGCAGAGCGGCACCTGGAGGCGCACGGTGGTAGCGCGGCGAGCTCGGCAGAGCGCCCGGCGGCACCCCGAGCACTGTGGTGAAGGAGTGGCGATATCGGGAGAGCGTTCGGCGGCACTCAGAGGCGCGCTGTGGTACCGCTGCGAGATCCCGAGAGCACCCAGCGGCACCCGCATGCGCAGGGTGGAGAGCGACGAGCTCTGGAGAGCGTCCGGCAGTACCCCGAGGAGCGGGATGAGCGTGCGTCGGGTCGACCGGACGCACAGCGGCACTCGGAGGCGCACGGTGGTAGCGCGGCGAGCTCGGCAGAGCGCCCGGCGGCACCCCGAGCACCGTGGTGAAGGAGCGGCGATATCGGGAGAGCGCTCGGCCGCACTCGGAAGCGCGCGGTAGTACCGCGGCGAAATCCCGAGAGTGCCCGCTGGCACTCGCTGGCGCACGGTGGTAGTTCGGCGAGCTCGGCAGAGCGCCCGGCGGCACCCCGAGCACCGTGGTGAAGGAGCGGCGATATCTGGAGATCGCTCGGTGGCACTCGGAGGCGCGCGGTGGTACCGCGGCGAGATCCCGAGAGCAACCAGCGGCACTCGCATGCGCAGGGTGGAGAGCGACGAGCTCGGCAGAGCGCCCGGCGGCACCCCGAGCACCGTGGTGAAGGACCGACGATATCGGGAGTCCGCTTGGCGACACCCCGACGCGCGGGGTGAAGGAGCGGCGATATCGGGAGAGCGCTCGGCGGCACTCGGACGCGCACGGTGGTACCGCTGCGAAATCCCGAGAGCGCTCGGCGGCACTCGCCTGCGCACGATAGTAGAGCGGCGAGCTTGGCAGAGCGCCTGGCGTCACCCCGACGCACGGGGTCAACGAGTGGCGATACCGGGAGAGCGCTCGGCAGCACTCGGAGGCGCACGGTGGTAGCGCGTCGAGCTCGGCAGAGCGCCCGGCGGCATTCCGAGCAGCGTGGTGAAGGAGCGGCGATACTGGGAGAGCGTTCAGCGGCACTCAGAGGCGCACGGTGGTAGCGCGGCAAGCTCGGCAGAGCACCCGGTGGCTCCCCGAGGAGCGGGATGAGCGTGCGCCGGGACGACCGGAAGCACAGCGGCACCTGGAGGAGCACGGTGGTAGCACGGCGAGCTCGGCAGAGCGTCCGGCGGCACCCCGAGCACCGTGGTAAAGGAGCGGCGATATCGGGAGAGCGTTCAGAGGCACTCGGAGGCGCGCGGTGGTACCGCTGCGAGATCCCGAGAGCGCTCGGCGGCACTCGCCGGTGCTCGGTGGTAGCGCGGCGAGCTCGGCAGAGCGCCCGGCGGCATCCCGAGGAGCGGGATGAGCGTGCGCCAGGACGACCGGTAGCACAGCGGCACCTGGAGGCGCACGGTGGTAGTGCGGCAAGCTAGGGAGAGCGCCCGACGGCACCCCGAGCACCGTGGTGAAGGAGCGGCGATATCGGGAGAGCGCTCAGCGGCACTCGGAGGCGCACGGTGGTACCGCTGCGAGATCCCGAGAGCGCTCGGCGGCACTCGCCGGGGCACAGTGGTGGTGCGGCGAGCTCGGCAGAGCGCCCGCCAGCACCCCGAGCACCGTGGTGAAAGAGCGGCGATATCTGGAGAGGGCTCGGCCGCACTCGGAGGCTCACGCTGGTAGCGCGGCGAGCTCGGAAGAGCGCCCGGCGGCACCCCGAGAACCATGGAGAAGGAGCGGCGATATCGGGAGAGCGCTCAGCGACACCCTGACGCACGGGGCGAAGGAGCAGCGATATCGGGAGTCCGCTTGGCGACAACTCGACGCGCGGGGTGAACGAGCGGCGATACCAGGAGAGCGCTCGGCGGCACTCGGAGCCGCACGGTGGTAGCGCGGCGAGCTCGGCAGAGCGCCCGGCGGCACCCCGAGCACTGTGGTGAAGGAGTGGCGATATCGGGAGAGCGTTCGGCGGCACTCAGAGGCGCGCTGTGGTACCGCTGCGAGATCCCGAGAGCACCCAGCGGCACCCGCATGCGCAGGGTGGAGAGCGACGAGCTCTGGAGAGCGTCCGGCGGTACCCCGAGGAGCGGGATGAGCGTGCGTCGGGTCGACCGGACGCACAGCGGCACTCGGAGGCGCACGGTGGTAGTGCGGCAAGCTCGGCAGAGCGCCCGGCGGCACCCCGAGCACCGTGGTGAAGGAGCGGCGATATCGGGAGAGCGCTCGGCGGCACTCGGAGGCGCACGGTGGTACCGCGACGAGATCCCGAGAGCGCTCGGCGGCACTCGGAGGCGCACGGTGGTACCGCGACGAGATCCCGAGAGCGCTCGGCGGCACTCGTAGGCGCACGGTGGTAGCGCGGCGAGCTCGGCAGAGCGCCCGGCGGCACCCCGAGCACCGTGGTGAAGGAGCGGCGATATCGGGAGAGCGCTCGGCCGCACTCGGAAGCGCGCGGTGGTACCGCGGCGAAATCCCGAGAGTGCCCGCTGGCACTCGCTGGCGCACGGTGGTAGTGCGGCGAGCTCGGCAGAGCGCCCGGCGGCACCCCGAGCACCGTGGTGAAGGAGCGGCGATATCTGGAGATCGCTCGGCGGCACTCGGAGGCGCGCGGTGGTACCGCGGCGAGATCCCGAGAGCAACCAGCGGCACTCGCATGCGCAGGGTGGAGAGCGACGAGCTCGGCAGAGCGCCCGGCGGCATCCCGAGGAGCGGGATGAGCGTGCGTCGGGTCGACCGGACGCACAGCGGCACTCGGAGGCGCACGGTGGTAGTGCGGCAAGCTCGGGAGAGCGCCCGGCCTCTCCCAGACAAGCGGGGTGAAGGAGCGGCGATATCGGGAGAGCGCTCAGCGGCACTAGGAGGCGCGCGGTGGTAGCCAGGCGAGCTCGGCAGAGCGCCCGGCGGCACCCCGAGTACCGTGGTGAAGGAGCGGCGATATCAGGAGAGCGCTCGGCGGCACTCGGAGGTGCACGGTGGTATAGCTACGAGATCCCGACGGCACCGAGCGGCACTCGCATGCGCAGGGTGGAGAGCGACGAGCTCGGCAGAGCGCCCGGCGGCATCCCGAGAAGCGGGATGAGCGTGCGTCGGGTCGACCGGACGCACAGCGGCACGTGGAGGCGCACGGTGGTAGTGCGGCAAGCTAGGGAGAGCGCCCGACGGCACCCAGACAAGCGGGGTGAAGGAGCGGCGATATCGGGAGAGCCTTCAGAGGTACTCGGAGGCGCGCGGTGGTACCGCTGCGAGATCCCGAGAGCGCTCGGCGGCACTCGCCGGCGCACGGTGGTAGCGCGGCGAGCTCGGCAGAGCGCCCAGCGGCACCCCGAGGAACGGGATAAGCGTGCGTCGGGTCGACCGAACGCACAGCGACACCAGGAGGCGCACGGTGGTAGTGCGGCAAGCTAGGGAGATCGCCCGTCCTCAACCAGACAAGCGGGTTGAAGAAGCGGCGATATCGGGAGAGCGCTCAGCGGCACTCGGAGGCGCACGGTGGTAGCGCGGCGAGCTCGGCAGAGCGCCCGGCGGCACCCCGAGCACCGTGGTGAAGGAGCGGCGATATCGGGAGAGTGCTCGGCGGCACTCGAAGGCGCACGGTAGTATCGCGACGAGATCGGGAGAGCGCTCGGCGGCACTCGCCAGCGCACGGTGGTAGCGCGGCGAGCTCGGCAGAGCGCCCGGCGGCTCCCCGAGGAGAGGGATGAGCGTGCGCCGGGACGACCGAAAGCACAGCGGCTCCTGGAGGCGCGCGGTGGTAGCGCGGCGAGCTCGGCAGAGCGCCCGGCGGCACCCCGAGTACCGTGGTGAAGGAGCGGCGATATCGGGAGAGCGCTCGGCGACACCCCGAAGCACGGGGTGCAAGAGCGGCGATATCGGGAGAGCGCTCGGCGGCACTCGGAGGCGCACGGTGGTACCGCGACGAGATCCCGAGAGCGCTCGGCGGCACTCGGAGGCGCACGGTGGTACCGCGACGAGATCCCGAGAGCGCTCGGCGGCACTCGCCGGCGCATGGTGGTACCGCGACGAGATCCCGAGAGCGCTCGGCGGCACTCGCCAGGGCACAGTAGTGGTGCGGCGAGCTCGGCAGAGCGCCCGCCAGCACCCCGAGCACCGTGGTGAAAGAGCGGCGATATCGGGAGAGGGCTCGGCCGCACTCGGAGGCTCACGCTGGTAGCGCGGCGAGCTCGGCAGAGCGCCCGGCGGCACCCCGAGAACCATGGAGAAGGAGCGGCGATATCGGGAGAGCGCTCAGCGACACCCTGACGCACGGGGCGAAGGAGCAGCGATATCGGGAGTCCGCTTGGCGAGAACTCGACGCGCGGGTTGAACGAGCGGCGATACCAGGAGAGCGTTCGGCGGCACTCGCCGGTGCACGATCGTAGAGCGGCGAGCTCGGCAGAGCGCCCGGCGGCACCCCGAGCACCGTGGTGAAGGAGCGGCGATATCGGGAGAGCGCTGGGCGGAACTCGGAGGCGCGCGGTGGTACCGCTGCAAGATCTCGAGGGCGCCGAGCGGCACTCGCATGCGCAGGGTGGAGAGCGACGAGCTCGCCAGAGAGCCCGGCGGCATCCCGAGGAGCGGGATGAGCGTGCGTCGGGTCGACTGGACGCACAGCGGCACCTGGAGGCGCACGGTGGTAGTGCGGCAAGCTCGGCAGAGCGCCCGGCCTCAACCAGACAAGCGGGGTCAACGAGTGGCGATACCGGGAGAGCGCTCAGCGGCACTCGTAGGCGCACGGTGGTAGCGCGGCGAGCTCGGCAGAGCGCCCGGCGGCACCCCGAGCACCGTGGTGAAGGAGCGGCGATATCGGGAGAGCGCTCGGCGGCACTCGGAGGCGCACGGTGGTACCGCGACGAGATCCCGAGAGTGCTCGGCGGCACTCGCCGGCGCACGGTGGTACCACGACGAGATCCCGAGAGCGCTCGGCGGCACTCGCCGGCGCACGGTAGTGGTGCGGCGAGCTCGGCAGAGCGCCCGGCGGCACCCCGAGCAGCGTGGTGAAGGAGCGGCGATGTCGGGAGAGCGCTCAGCGGCACTCGGAGGCGCAGGTGGTACCGCGACGAGATCCCGAGAGTGCTCGGCGGCACTCGCCGGCGCACGGTGGTAGCGCGGCGAGCTCGGCAGAGCGCCCGGCGGCACCCCAAGCACCGTGGTGAAGGAGCGGCGATATCGGGAGAGCGCTCGGCGGCACTCGGAGGCGCACGGTGGAACCGCGACGAGATCCCGAGAGTGCTCGGCGGCACTCGCCGGCGAACGGTGGTAGCGCGGCGAGCTCGGCAGAGCGCCCGGCGGCTCCCCGAGGAGCGGGATGAGCGTGCGCCGGGACGACCGGAAGCACAGCGGCACCTGGAGGCGCACGGTGGTAGCGCGGCGAGCTTGGCAGAGCGCCCGGCGGCACCCCGAGCACCGTGGTGAAGGAGCGGCGATATCGGGAGACCGCTCAGCGGCACTCGTCAGCGCACGGTGGTACCGCGACGAGATCCCGAGAGCGCTCGGCGGCACTCGCATGCACAGGGTGGAGCGCGACGAGCTCTGGAGAGCGTCCGGCGGTTCCCCGAGGAGCGGGATGAGCGTGCGTCGGGTCGACCGGACGCACAGCGGCACTCGGAGGCGCACGGTGGTAGTGCGGCAAGCTCGGAAGATCGCCCGTTCTCACCCAGACAAGCGGGGTGAAGGAGCGGCGATATCGGGAGAGCGCTCAGAGGCACCTAGAGGCGCGCGGTGGTACCGCTGCGAGATCCCAAGAGCGCTCGGCGGCACTCGCCGGCGCACGGTGGTACCGCGACGAGATCCCGAGAGCGCTCGGCGGCACTCGCCGGCGCACGGTGGTGGTGCGGCGAGCTCGGCAGAGCGCCCGGTGGCACCCCGAGAACCATGGAGAAGGAGCGGCGATATCGGGAGAGCGCTCATCGCCACCCCGACGCGCGGGGTGAAGGAGCAGCGATATTGGGAGTCCGCTTGGCGACAACTCGACGCGCGGGGTGAACGAGCGGCGATACCAGGAGAGCACTCGGCGGCACTCGCCGGCGCACGATCGTAGAGCGGCGAGCTCGGCAGAGCGCCCGGCGGCACCCCGAGCACCGTGGTGAAGGAGCGGCGATATCGGGAGAGCGCTCGGCGACACCCCGAAGCACGGGGTGAAAGAGCGGCGATATCGGGAGAGCGCTCGGCAGCACTCGGAGGCGCACGGTGGTACTGCGACGAGATCCCGAGAGCGCTCGGCGGCACTCGGAGGCGCACGGTGGTAGCGCGGCGAGCTCGGCAGAGCGCCCGGCGGCACCCCGAGCACCGTGGTGAAGGAGCGGCGATATCGAGAGATCGCTCGGCGGCACTCGGAGGCGCGCGGTGGTACCGCTGCAAGATCTCGAGGGCGCCGAGCGGCACTCGCATGCGCAGGGTGGAGAGCGACGAGCTCGGCAGAGCGCCCGGCGGCATCCCGAGGAGCGGGATGAGCGTGCGTCGGGTCGACCGGACGCACAGCGGCACGTGGAGGCGCACGGTGGTAGTGCGGCAAGCTAGGGAGAGCGCCCGACGGCACCCAGACAAGCGGGGTGAAGGAGCGGCGATATCGGGAGAGCGCTCAGCGGCACCTGGAGGCGCGCGGTGGTAGTGCGGCAAGCTCGGCAGAGCGCCTGGCGGCAGCCCGAGCACCGTGGTGAAGGAGCAGCGATATCGGGAGACCGCTCAGCGGCACTCGCCGGCGCACGGTGGTACCGCGACGAGATCCCGAGAGTGCTCGGCGGCACTCGCCGGCGCACGGTGGTACCGCGACGAGATCCCGAGAGCGCTCGGCGGCACTCGCCGGCGCACGGTGGTGGTGCGGCGAGCTTGGCAGAGCGCCCGGCGGCACCCCGAGCACCGTGGTGAAGGAGCGGCGATATCGGGAGAGCGCTCAGCGGCACTCGGAGGCGCACGGTGGTACCGCGACGAGATCCCGAGAGTGCTCGGCAGCACTCGCCGGTGCACGGTGGTAGCGCGGCGAGCTCGGCAGAGCGCCCGGCGGCACCCCGAGCACCGTGGTGAAGGAGCGGCGATATCGGGAGAGCGCTCGGCGGCACTCGGAGGCGCACGGTGGTACCGCGACGAGATCCCGAGAGTGCTCGGCGGCACTCGCCGGCGCACGGTGGTAGCGCGGCGAGCTCGGCAGAGCGCCCGGCGGCACCCCGAGCACCGTGGTGAAGGAGCGGCGATATCGGGAGAGCGCTCGGCGGCACTCGGAGGCGCACGGTGGTACCGCGACGAGATCCCGAGAGTGATCGGCGGCACTCGCCAGCGCACGGTGGTAGCGCGGCGAGCTCGGCAGAGCGCCCGGCGGCACCCCTAGCACCGTGGTGAAGGAGCGGCGATATCGCGAGACCGCTCAGCGGCACTCGGAGGCGCACGGTGGTACCGCGACGAGATCCCGAGAGCGCTCGGCGGCACTCGCCGGCGCACGGTGGTGGTGCGGCGAGCTCGGCAGAGCGCCCGGTGGCACCCCGAGAACCATGGAGAAGGAGCGGCGATATCGGGAGAGCGCTCATCGCCACCCCGACGCGCGGGGTGAAGGAGCAGCGATATTGGGAGTCCGCTTGGCGACAACTCGACGCGCGGGGTGAACGAGCGGCGATACCAGGAGAGCGCTCGGCGGCACTCGCCGGCGCACGATCGTAGAGCGGCGAGCTCGGCAGAGCGCCCGGCGGCACCCCGAGCACCGTGGTGAAGGAGCGGCGATATCGGGAGAGCGTTCAGAGGCACCTGGAGGCGCGCGGTGGTACCGCTGCGAGATCCCGAGAGCGCTCGGCGGCACTCGCCGGCGCACGGTGGTAGCGCGGCGAGCTCGGCAGAGCGCCCGGTGGCACCCCGAGCACCGTGGTGAAGGAGCGGCGATATCGGGAGAGCGCTGGGCGGAACTCGGAGGCGCGCGGTGGTACCGCTGCAAGATCTCGAGGGCGCCGAGCGGCACTCGCATGCGCAGGGTGGAGAGCGACGAGCTCGCCAGAGAGCCCGGCGGCATCCCGAGGAGCGGGATGAGCGTGCGTCGGGTCGACTGGACGCACAGCGGCACCTGGAGGCGCACGGTGGTAGTGCGGCAAGCTCGGCAGAGCGCCCGGCCTCAACCAGACAAGCGGGGTCAACGAGTGGCGATACCGGGAGAGCGCTCAGCGGCACTCGTAGGCGCACGGTGGTAGCGCGGCGAGCTCGGCAGAGCGCCCGGCGGCACCCCGAGCACCGTGGTGAAGGAGCGGCGATATCGGGAGAGCGCTCGGCGGCACTCGGAGGCGCACGGTGGTACCGCGACGAGATCCCGAGAGTGCTCGGCGGCACTCGCCGGCGCACGGTGGTACCACGACGAGATCCCGAGAGCGCTCGGCGGCACTCGCCGGCGCACGGTAGTGGTGCGGCGAGCTCGGCAGAGCGCCCGGCGGCACCCCGAGCAGCGTGGTGAAGGAGCGGCGATGTCGGGAGAGCGCTCAGCGGCACTCGGAGGCGCAGGTGGTACCGCGACGAGATCCCGAGAGTGCTCGGCGGCACTCGCCGGCGCACGGTGGTAGCGCGGCGAGCTCGGCAGAGCGCCCGGCGGCACCCCAAGCACCGTGGTGAAGGAGCGGCGATATCGGGAGAGCGCTCGGCGGCACTCGGAGGCGCACGGTGGAACCGCGACGAGATCCCGAGAGTGCTCGGCGGCACTCGCCGGCGAACGGTGGTAGCGCGGCGAGCTCGGCAGAGCGCCCGGCGGCTCCCCGAGGAGCGGGATGAGCGTGCGCCGGGACGACCGGAAGCACAGCGGCACCTGGAGGCGCACGGTGGTAGCGCGGCGAGCTTGGCAGAGCGCCCGGCGGCACCCCGAGCACCGTGGTGAAGGAGCGGCGATATCGGGAGACCGCTCAGCGGCACTCGTCAGCGCACGGTGGTACCGCGACGAGATCCCGAGAGCGCTCGGCGGCACTCGCATGCACAGGGTGGAGCGCGACGAGCTCTGGAGAGCGTCCGGCGGTTCCCCGAGGAGCGGGATGAGCGTGCGTCGGGTCGACCGGACGCACAGCGGCACTCGGAGGCGCACGGTGGTAGTGCGGCAAGCTCGGAAGATCGCCCGTTCTCACCCAGACAAGCGGGGTGAAGGAGCGGCGATATCGGGAGAGCGCTCAGAGGCACCTAGAGGCGCGCGGTGGTACCGCTGCGAGATCCCAAGAGCGCTCGGCGGCACTCGCCGGCGCACGGTGGTACCGCGACGAGATCCCGAGAGCGCTCGGCGGCACTCGCCGGCGCACGGTGGTGGTGCGGCGAGCTCGGCAGAGCGCCCGGTGGCACCCCGAGAACCATGGAGAAGGAGCGGCGATATCGGGAGAGCGCTCATCGCCACCCCGACGCGCGGGGTGAAGGAGCAGCGATATTGGGAGTCCGCTTGGCGACAACTCGACGCGCGGGGTGAACGAGCGGCGATACCAGGAGAGCACTCGGCGGCACTCGCCGGCGCACGATCGTAGAGCGGCGAGCTCGGCAGAGCGCCCGGCGGCACCCCGAGCACCGTGGTGAAGGAGCGGCGATATCGGGAGAGCGCTCGGCGACACCCCGAAGCACGGGGTGAAAGAGCGGCGATATCGGGAGAGCGCTCGGCAGCACTCGGAGGCGCACGGTGGTACTGCGACGAGATCCCGAGAGCGCTCGGCGGCACTCGGAGGCGCACGGTGGTAGCGCGGCGAGCTCGGCAGAGCGCCCGGCGGCACCCCGAGCACCGTGGTGAAGGAGCGGCGATATCGAGAGATCGCTCGGCGGCACTCGGAGGCGCGCGGTGGTACCGCTGCAAGATCTCGAGGGCGCCGAGCGGCACTCGCATGCGCAGGGTGGAGAGCGACGAGCTCGGCAGAGCGCCCGGCGGCATCCCGAGGAGCGGGATGAGCGTGCGTCGGGTCGACCGCACGCACAGCGGCACGTGGAGGCGCACGGTGGTAGTGCGGCAAGCTAGGGAGAGCGCCCGACGGCACCCAGACAAGCGGGGTGAAGGAGCGGCGATATCGGGAGAGCGCTCAGCGGCACCTGGAGGCGCGCGGTGGTAGTGCGGCAAGCTCGGCAGAGCGCCTGGCGGCAGCCCGAGCACCGTGGTGAAGGAGCAGCGATATCGGGAGACCGCTCAGCGGCACTCGCCGGCGCACGGTGGTACCGCGACGAGATCCCGAGAGTGCTCGGCGGCACTCGCCGGCGCACGGTGGTACCGCGACGAGATCCCGAGAGCGCTCGGCGGCACTCGCCGGCGCACGGTGGTGGTGCGGCGAGCTTGGCAGAGCGCCCGGCGGCACCCCGAGCACCGTGGTGAAGGAGCGGCGATATCGGGAGAGCGCTCAGCGGCACTCGGAGGCGCACGGTGGTACCGCGACGAGATCCCGAGAGCGCTCGGCAGCACTCGCCGGTGCACGGTGGTAGCGCGGCGAGCTCGGCAGAGCGCCCGGCGGCACCCCGAGCACCGTGGTGAAGTAGCGGCGATATCGGGAGAGCGCTCGGCGGCACTCGGAGGCGCACGGTGGTACCGCGACGAGATCCCGAGAGTGCTCGGCGGCACTCGCCGGCGCACGGTGGTAGCGCGGCGAGCTCGGCAGAGCGCCCGGCGGCACCCCGAGCACCGTGGTGAAGGAGCGGCGATATCGGGAGAGCGCTCGGCGGCACTCGGAGGCGCACGGTGGTACCGCGACGAGATCCCGAGAGTGATCGGCGGCACTCGCCAGCGCACGGTGGTAGCGCGGCGAGCTCGGCAGAGCGCCCGGCGGCACCCCGAGCACCGTGGTGAAGGAGCGGCGATATCGCGAGACCGCTCAGCGGCACTCGTCGGCGCACGGTGGTACCGTGACGAGATCCCGAGAGCGCTCGGCGGCACTCGCATGCACAGGGTGGAGCGCGACGAGCTCTGGAGAGCGTCCGGCGGTACCCCGAGGAGCGGGATGAGCGTGCGTCGGGTCGACCGGACGCACAGCAGCACTCGGAGGCACACGGTGGTAGTGCGGCAAGCTCGGAAGATCGCCCGTTCTCACCCAGACAAGCGGGGTAAAGGAGCGGCGATATCGGGAGACCGCTCAGCGGCACTCGGAGGCGCACGGTGGTACCGCGACGAGATCCCGAGAGCGCTCGGCGGCACTCGCCGGCGCACGGTGGTGGTGCGGCGAGCTCGGCAGAGCGCCCGGTGGCACCCCGAGAACCATGGAGAAGGAGCGGCGATATCGGGAGAGCGCTCATCGCCACCCCGACGCGCGGGGTGAAGGAGCAGCGATATTGGGAGTCCGCTTGGCGACAACTCGACGCGCGGGGTGAACGAGCGGCGATACCAGGAGAGCGCTCGGCGGCACTCGCCGGCGCACGATCGTAGAGCGGCGAGCTCGGCAGAGCGCCCGGCGGCACCCCGAGCACCGTGGTGAAGGAGCGGCGATATCGGGAGAGCGTTCGGCGGCACTCAGAGGCGCGCTGTGGTACCGCTGCGAGATCCCGAGAGCACCCAGCGGCACCTGCATGCACAGGGTGGAGCGCGAAGAGCTCTGGAGAGCGTCCGGCGGTACCCCGAGGAGCGGGATGAGCGTGCGTCGCGTCGACCGGACGCACAGCGGCACTCCGAAACGCACAGTGGTAGTGCGGCAAGCTCGGGAGAGCGCCCGTTCTCACCCAGACAAGCGGGGTGAAGGAGCGGCGATATCGGGAGAGCGCTCAGCGGCACTCGGAGGCACGCGGTGGTAGCGCGGCGAGCTCGGCAGAGCGCCCGGCAGCACCCTGAGCACCGTGGTGAAGGAGCGGCGATATCGGGAGAGCGCTCGGCGACACCCCGAAGCACGGGGTGAAAGAGCGGCGATATCGGGAGAGCGCTCGGCAGCACTCGGAGGCGCACGGTGGTACCGCGACGAGATCCCGAGAGCGCTCGGCGGCACTCGCCGGCGCACGGTGGTAGCGCGGCGAGCTCGGCAGAGCGCCCGGCGGCACCCCGAGCACCGTGGTGAAGGAGCGGCGATATCGAGAGATCGCTCGGCGGCACTCGGAGGCGCGCGGTGGTACCGCTGCAAGATCTCGAGGGCGCCGAGCGGCACTCGCATGCGCAGGGTGGAGAGCGACGAGCTCGGCAGAGCGCCCGGCGGCATCCCGAGGAGCGGGATGAGCGTGCGTCGGGTCGACCGGACGCACAGCGGCACGTGGAGGCGCACGGTGGTAGTGCGGCAAGCTAGGGAGAGCGCCCGACGGCACCCAGACAAGCGGGGTGAAGGAGCGGCGATATCGGGAGAGCGTTCAGAGGCACCTGGAGGCGCGCGGTGGTACCGCTGCGAGATCCCGAGAGCGCTCGGCGGCACTCGCCGGCGCACGGTGGTAGCGCGGCGAGCTCGGCAGAGCGCCCGGCGGCACCCCGAGGAGCCGGATGAGCGTGCGCCGGGACGACCGGAAGCACAGCGGCACCTGGAGGCGCACGGTGGTAGCGCGGCGAGCTTGGCAGAGCGCCCGGCGGCACCCCGAGCACCGTGGTGAAGGAGCGGCGATATCGGGAGAGCGTTCGGCGGCACTCAGAGGCGCGCTGTGGTACCGCTGCGAGATCCCGAGAGCACCCAGCGGCACCCGCATGCGCAGGGTGGAGCGCAACGAGCTCTGGAAAGCGTCCGGCGGTACCCCGAGGAGCGGGATGAGCGTGCGTCGGGTCGACCGGACGCACAGCGGCACTCGGAGGCACACGGTGGTAGAGCGGCAAGCTCGGGAGAGCGCCCGTTCTCACCCAGACAAGCGGGGTGAAGGAGCGGCGATATCGGGAGAGCGCTCAGCGGCACTCGGAGGCGCGCGGCGGTAGCGCGGCGAGCTCGGCAGAGCGCCCGGCAGCACCCCGAGCACCGTGGTGAAGGAGCGGCGATATCGGGAGAGCGCTCGGCGACACCCCGAAGCACGGGGTGAAAGAGCGGCGATATCGGGAGAGCGCTCGGCAGCACTCGGAGGCGCACGGTGGTACCGCGACGAGATCCCGAGAGCGCTCGGCGGCACTCGCCGGCGCACGGTGGTGGTGCGGCGAGCTCGGCAGAGCGCCCGGTGGCACCCCGAGAACCATGGAGAAGGAGCGGCGATATCGGGAGAGCGCTCATCGCCACCCCGACGCGCGGGGTGAAGGAGCAGCGATATTGGGAGTCCGCTTGGCGACAACTCGACGCGCGGGGTGAACGAGCGGCGATACCAGGAGAGCGCTCGGCGGCACTCGCCGGCGCACGATCGTAGAGCGGCGAGCTCGGCAGAGCGCCCGGCGGCACCCCGAGCACCGTGGTGAAGGAGCGGCGATATCGGGAGAGCGTTCGGCGGCACTCAGAGGCGCGCTGTGGTACCGCTGCGAGATCCCGAGAGCACCCAGCGGCACCCGCATGCACAGGGTGGAGCGCGAAGAGCTCTGGAGAGCGTCCGGCGGTACCCCGAGGAGCGGGATGAGCGTGCGTCGCGTCGACCGGATGCACAGCGGCACTCCGAGGCGCACGGTGGTAGTGCGGCAAGCTCGGGAGAGCGCCCGTTCTCACCCAGACAAGCGGGGTGAAGGAGCGGCGATATCGGGAGAGCGCTCAGCGGCACTCGGAGGCACGCGGTGGTAGCGCGGCGAGCTCGGCAGAGCGCCCGGCAGCACCCTGAGCACCGTGGTGAAGGAGCGGCGATATCGGGAGAGCGCTCGGCGACACCCCGAAGCACGGGGTGAAAGAGCGGCGGTATCGGGAGAGCGCTCGGCAGCACTCGGAGGCGCACGGTGGTACCGCGACGAGATCCCGAGAGCGCTCGGCGGCACTCGCCGGCGCACGGTGGTAGCGCGGCGAGCTCGGCAGAGCGCCCGGCGGCACCCCGAGCACCGTGGTGAAGGAGCGGCGATATCGAGAGATCGCTCGGCGGCACTCGGAGGCGCGCGGTGGTACCGCTGCAAGATCTCGAGGGCGCCGAGCGGCACTCGCATGCGCAGGGTGGAGAGCGACGAGCTCGGCAGAGCGCCCGGCGGCATCCCGAGGAGCGGGATGAGCGTGCGTCGGGTCGACCGGACACACAGCGGCACGTGGAGGCGCACGGTGGTAGTGCGGCAAGCTAGGGAGAGCGCCCGACGGCACCCAGACAAGCGGGGTGAAGGAGCGGCGATATCGGGAGAGCGTTCAGAGGCACCTGGAGGCGCGCGGTGGTACCGCTGCGAGATCCCGAGAGCGCTCGGCGGCACTCGCCGGCGCACGGTGGTAGCGCGGCGAGCTCGGCAGAGCGCCCGGCGGCACCCCGAGGAGCGGGATGAGCGTGCGCCGGGACGACCGGAAGCACAGCGGCACCTGGAGGCGCACGGTGGTAGCGCGGCGAGCTCGGGAGAGCGCCCGGCCTCACCCAGACAAGCGGGGTGAAGGAGCGGCGATATCGGGAGAGCGCTCAGCGGCACTCGGAGGCGCACGGTGGTACCGCGACGAGATCCCGAGAGTGCTCGGCGGCACTCGCCGGTGCACGGTGGTAGCGCGGCGAGCTCGGCAGAGCGCCCGGCGTCACCCCGAGCACCGTGGTGAAGGAGCGGCGATATCGGGAGAGCGCTCGGCGGCACTCGGAGGCGCACGGTGGAACCGCGACGAGATCCCGAGAGTGCTCGGCGGCACTCGCCGACGCACGGTGGTACCACGACGAGATCCCGAGAGCGCTCGGCGGCACTCGCCGGCGCACGGTAGTGGTGCGGCGAGCTCGGCAGAGCGCCCGGCGGCAGCCCGAGCACCGTGGTGAAGGAGCGGCGATATCGGGAGAGTGCTCAGCGGCACTCGGAGGCGCACGGTGGTACCGCGACGAGATCCCGAGAGTGCTCGGCGGCACTCGCCGGCGCACGGTGGTGGTGCGGCGAGCTCGGCAGAGCGCCCGGTGGCACCCCGAGAACCATGGAGAAGGAGCGGCGATATCGGGAGAGCGCTCATCGCCACCCCGACGCGCGGGGTGAAGGAGCAGCGATATTGGGAGTCCGCTTGGCAACAACTCGACGCGCGGGGTGAACGAGCGGCGATACCAGGAGAGCACTCGGCGGCACTCGCCGGCGCACGATCGTAGAGCGGCGAGCTCGGCAGAGCGCCCGGCGGCACCCCGAGCACCGTGGTGAAGGAGCGGCGATATCGGGAGAGCGCTCGGCGACACCCCGAAGCACGGGGTGAAAGAGCGGCGATATCGGGAGAGCGCTCGGCAGCACTCGGAGGCGCACGGTGGTACTGCGACGAGATCCCGAGAGCGCTCGGCGGCACTCGGAGGCGCACGGTGGTAGCGCGGCGAGCTCGGCAGAGCGCCCGGCGGCACCCCGAGCACCGTGGTGAAGGAGCGGCGATATCGAGAGATCGCTCAGCGGCACTCAGAGGCGCGCGGTGGTACCGCTGCAAGATCTCGAGGGCGCCGAGCGGCACTCGCATGCACAGGGTGGAGAGCGACGAGCTCGGCAGAGCGCCCGGCGGCATCCCGAGGAGCGGGATGAGCGTGCGTCGGGTCGACCGGACGCACAGCGGCACGTGGAGGCGCACGGTGGTAGTGCGGCAAGCTAGGGAGAGCGCCCGACGGCACCCAGACAAGCGGGGTGAAGGAGCGGCGATATCCCGAGAGCGCTCAGCGGCACCTGGACGCGCGCGGTGGTAGTGCGGCAAGCTCGGCAGAGCGCCCGGCGGCAGGCCGAGCACCGTGGTGAAGGAGCAGCGATATCGGGAGACCGCTCAGCGGCACTCGCCGGCGCACGGTGGTACCGCGACGAGATCCCGAGAGTGCTCGGCGGCACTCGCCGGCGCACGGTGGTACCGCGACGAGATCCCGAGAGCGCTCGGCGGCACTCGCCGGCGCACGGTGGTGGTGCGGCGAGCTTGGCAGAGCGCCCGGCGGCACCCCGAGCACCGTGGTGAAGGAGCGGCGAGATCCCGAGAGCGCTCAGCGGCACTCGGAGGCGCACGGTGGTACCGCGACGAGATCCCGAGAGTGCTCGGCAGCACTCGCCGGTGCACGGTGGTAGCGCGGCGAGCTCGGCAGAGCGCCCGGCGGCACCCCGAGCACCGTGGTGAAGGAGCGGCGATATCGGGAGAGCGCTCGGCGGCACTCGGAGGCGCACGGTGGTACCGCGACGAGATCCCGAGAGTGCTCGGCGGCACTCGCCGGCGCACGGTGGTAGCGCGGCGAGCTCGGCAGAGCGCCCGGCGGCACCCCGAGCACCGTGGTGAAGGAGCGGCGATATCGGGAGAGCGCTCGGCGGCACTCGGAGGCGCACGGTGGTACCGCGACGAGATCCCGAGAGTGCTCGGCGGCACTCGCCAGCGCACGGTGGTAGCGCGGCGAGCTCGGCAGAGCGCCCGGCGGCTCCCCGAGGAGCGGGATGAGCGTGCGCCGGGACGACCGGAAGCACAGCGGCACCTGGAGGCGCACGGTGGTAGCGCGGCGAGCTTGGCAGAGCGCCCGGCGGCACCCCGAGCACCGTGGTGAAGGAGCGGCGATATCGCGAGACCGCTCAGCGGCACTCGTCGGCGCACGGTGGTACCGTGACGAGATCCCGAGAGCGCTCGGCGGCACTCGCATGCACAGGGTGGAGCGCGACGAGCTCTGGAGAGCGTCCGGCGGTACCCCGAGGAGCGGGATGAGCGTGCGTCGGGTCGACCGGACGCACAGCGGCACTCGGAGGCACACGGTGGTAGTGCGGCAAGCTCGGAAGATCGCCCGTTCTCACCCAGACAAGCGGGGTAAAGGAGCGGCGATATCGGGAGACCGCTCAGCGGCACTCGGAGGCGCACGGTGGTACCGCGACGAGATCCCGAGAGCGCTCGGCGGCACTCGCCGGCGCACGGTGGTGGTGCGGCGAGCTCGGCAGAGCGCCCGGTGGCACCCCGAGAACCATGGAGAAGGAGCGGCGATATCGGGAGAGCGCTCATCGCCACCCCGACGCGCGGGGTGAAGGAGCAGCGATATTGGGAGTCCGCTTGGCGACAACTCGACGCGCGGGGTGAACGAGCGGCGATACCAGGAGAGCGCTCGGCGGCACTCGCCGGCGCACGATCGTAGAGCGGCGAGCTCGGCAGAGCGCCCAGCGGCACCCCGAGCACCGTAGTGAAGGAGCGGCGATATCGGGAGAGCGTTCGGCGGCACTCAGAGGCGCGCTGTGGTACCGCTGCGAGATCCCGAGAGCACCCAGCGGCACCCGCATGCACAGGGTGGAGCGCGACGAGCTCTGGAGAGCGTCCGGCGGTACCCCGAGGAGCGGGATGAGCGTGCGTCGCGTCGACCGGACGCACAGCGGCACTCCGAAACGCACAGTGGTAGTGCGGCAAGCTCGGGAGAGCGCCCGTTCTCACCCAGACAAGCGGGGTGAAGGAGCGGCGATATCGGGAGAGCGCTCAGCGGCACTCGGAGGCACGCGGTGGTAGCGCGGCGAGCTCGGCAGAGCGCCCGGCAGCACCCTGAGCACCGTGGTGAAGGAGCGGCGATATCGGGAGAGCGCTCGGCGACACCCCGAAGCACGGGGTGAAAGAGCGGCGATATCGGGAGAGCGCTCGGCAGCACTCGGAGGCGCACGGTGGTACCGCGACGAGATCCCGAGAGCGCTCGGCGGCACTCGGAGGCGCACGGTGGTAGCGCGGCGAGCTCGGCAGAGCGCCCGGCGGCACCCCGAGCACCGTGGTGAAGGAGCGGCGATATCGAGAGATCGCTCGGCGGCACTCGGAGGCGCGCGGTGGTACCGCTGCAAGATCTCGAGGGCGCCGAGCGGCACTCGCATGCGCAGGGTGGAGAGCGACGAGCTCGGCAGAGCGCCCGGCGGCATCCCGAGGAGCGGGATGAGCGTGCGTCGGGTCGACCGGACGCACAGCGGCACGTGGAGGCGCACGGTGGTAGTGCGGCAAGCTAGGGAGAGCGCCCGACGGCACCCAGACAAGCGGGGTGAAGGAGCGGCGATATCGGGAGAGCGTTCAGAGGCACCTGGAGGCGCGCGGTGGTACCGCTGCGAGATCCCGAGAGCGCTCGGCGGCACTCGCCGGCGCACGGTGGTAGCGCGGCGAGCTCGGCAGAGCGCCCGGCAGCACCCCGAGGAGCGGGATGAGCGTGCGCCGGGACGACCGGAAGCACAGCGGCACCTGGAGGCGCACGGTGGTAGCGCGGCGAGCTTGGCAGAGCGCCCGGCGGCACCCCGAGCACCGTGGTGAAGGAGCGGCGATATCGGGAGAGCGTTCGGCGGCACTCAGAGGCGCGCTGTGGTACCGCTGCGAGATCCCGAGAGCACCCAGCGGCACCCGCATGCGCAGGGTGGAGCGCAACGAGCTCTGGAAAGCGTCCGGCGGTACCCTGAGGAGCGAGATGAGCGTGCGTCGGGTCGACCGGACGCACAGCGGCACGTGGAGGCGCGCGGCGGTAGCGCGGCGAGCTCGGCAGAGCGCCCGGCAGCACCCCGAGCACCGTGGTGAAGGAGCGGCGATATCGGGAGAGCGCTCGGCGACACCCCGAAGCACGGGGTGAAAGAGCGGCGATATCGGGAGAGCGCTCGGCAGCACTCGGAGGCGCACGGTGGTACCGCGACGAGATCCCGAGAGCGCTCGGCGGCACTCGCCGGCGCACGGTGGTGGTGCGGCGAGCTCGGCAGAGCGCCCGGTGGCACCCCGAGAACCATGGAGAAGGAGCGGCGATATCGGGAGAGCGCTCATCGCCACCCCGACGCGCGGGGTGAAGGAGCAGCGATATTGGGAGTCCGCTTGGCGACAACTCGACGCGCGGGGTGAACGAGCGGCGATACCAGGAGAGCGCTCGGCGGCACTCGCCGGCGCACGATCGTAGAGCGGCGAGCTCGGCAGAGCGCCCGGCGGCACCCCGAGCACCGTGGTGAAGGAGCGGCGATATCGGGAGAGCGTTCGGCGGCACTCAGAGGCGCGCTGTGGTACCGCTGCGAGATCCCGAGAGCACCCAGCGGCACCCGCATGCACAGGGTGGAGCGCGACGAGCTCTGGAGAGCGTCCGGCGGTACCCCGAGGAGCGGGATGAGCGTGCGTCGCGTCGACCGGATGCACAGCGGCACTCCGAGGCGCACGGTGGTAGTGCGGCAAGCTCGGGAGAGCGCCCGTTCTCACCCAGACAAGCGGGGTGAAGGAGCGGCGATATCGGGAGAGCGCTCAGCGGCACTCGGAGGCACGCGGTGGTAGCGCGGCGAGCTCGGCAGAGCGCCCGGCAGCACCCTGAGCACCGTGGTGAAGGAGCGGCGATATCGGGAGAGCGCTCGGCGACACCCCGAAGCACGGGGTGAAAGAGCGGCGGTATCGGGAGAGCGCTCGGCAGCACTCGGAGGCGCACGGTGGTACCGCGACGAGATCCCGAGATCGCTCGGCGGCACTCGGAGGCGCGCGGTGGTACCGCTGCAAGATCTCGAGGGCGCCGAGCGGCACTCGCATGCGCAGGGTGGAGAGCGACGAGCTCGGCAGAGCGCCCGGCGGCATCCCGAGGAGCGGGATGAGCGTGCGTCGGGTCGACCGGACACACAGCGGCACGTGGAGGCGCACGGTGGTAGTGCGGCAAGCTAGGGAGAGCGCCCGACGGCACCCAGACAAGCGGGGTGAAGGAGCGGCGATATCGGGAGAGCGCTCAGCGGCACTCGGAGGCGCACGGTGGTACCGCGACGAGATCCCGAGAGTGCTCGGCGGCACTCGCCGGTGCACGGTGGTAGCGCGGCGAGCTCGGCAGAGCGCCCGGCGGCACCCCGAGCACCGTGGTGAAGGAGCGGCGATATCGGGAGAGCGCTCGGCGGCACTCGGAGGCGCACGGTGGTACCGCGACGAGATCCCGAGAGTGCTCGGCGGCACTCGCCGGCGCACGGTGGTAGCGCGGCGAGCTCGGCAGAGCGCCCGGCGGCACCCCGAGCACCGTGGTGAAGGAGCGGCGATATCGGGAGAGCGCTCGGCGGCACTCGGAGGCGCACGGTGGTACCGCGACGAGATCCCGAGAGTGCTCGGCGGCACTCGCCAGCGCACGGTGGTAGCGCGGCGAGCTCGGCAGAGCGCCCGGCGGCTCCCCGAGGAGCGGGATGAGCGTGCGCCGGGACGACCGGAAGCACAGCGGCACCTGGAGGCGCACGGTGGTAGCGCGGCGAGCTTGGCAGAGCGCCCGGCGGCACCCCGAGCACCGTGGTGAAGGAGCGGCGATATCGCGAGACCGCTCAGCGGCACTCGTCGGCGCACGGTGGTACCGTGACGAGATCCCGAGAGCGCTCGGCGGCACTCGCATGCACAGGGTGGAGCGCGACGAGCTCTGGAGAGCGTCCGGCGGTACCCCGAGGAGCGGGATGAGCGTGCGTCGGGTCGACCGGACGCACAGCGGCACTCGGAGGCACACGGTGGTAGTGCGGCAAGCTCGGAAGATCGCCCGTTCTCACCCAGACAAGCGGGGTAAAGGAGCGGCGATATCGGGAGACCGCTCAGCGGCACTCGCCGGCGCACGGTGGTACCGCGACGAGATCCCGAGAGCGCTCGGCGGCACTCGCCGGCGCACGGTGGTGGTGCGGCGAGCTCGGCAGAGCGCCCGATGGCACCCCGAGAACCATGGAGAAGGAGCGGCGATATCGGGAGAGCGCTCATCGCCACCCCGACGCGCGGGGTGAAGGAGCAGCGATATTGGGAGTCCGCTTGGCGACAACTCGACGCGCGGGGTGAACGAGCGGCGATACCAGGAGAGCGCTCGGCGGCACTCGCCGGCGCACGATCGTAGAGCGGCGAGCTCGGCAGAGCGCCCGGCGGCACCCCGAGCACCGTAGTGAAGGAGCGGCGATATCGGGAGAGCGTTCGGCGGCACTCAGAGGCGCGCTGTGGTACCGCTGCGAGATCCCGAGAGCACCCAGCGGCACCCGCATGCACAGGGTGGAGCGCGACGAGCTCTGGAGAGCGTCCGGCGGTACCCCGAGGAGCGGGATGAGCGTGCGTCGCGTCGACCGGACGCACAGCGGCACTCCGAAACGCACAGTGGTAGTGCGGCAAGCTCGGGAGAGCGCCCGTTCTCACCCAGACAAGCGGGGTGAAGGAGCGGCGATATCGGGAGAGCGCTCAGCGGCACTCGGAGGCACGCGGTGGTAGCGCGGCGAGCTCGGCAGAGCGCCCGGCAGCACCCTGAGCACCGTGGTGAAGGAGCGGCGATATCGGGAGAGCGCTCGGCGACACCCCGAAGCACGGGGTGAAAGAGCGGCGATATCGGGAGAGCGCTCGGCAGCACTCGGAGGCGCACGGTGGTACCGCGACGAGATCCCGAGAGCGCTCGGCGGCACTCGGAGGCGCACGGTGGTAGCGCGGCGAGCTCGGCAGAGCGCCCGGCGGCACCCCGAGCACCGTGGTGAAGGAGCGGCGATATCGAGAGATCGCTCGGCGGCACTCGGAGGCGCGCGGTGGTACCGCTGCAAGATCTCGAGGGCGCCGAGCGGCACTCGCATGCGCAGGGTGGAGAGCGACGAGCTCGGCAGAGCGCCCGGCGGCATCCCGAGGAGCGGGATGAGCGTGCGTCGGGTCGACCGGACGCACAGCGGCACGTGGAGGCGCACGGTGGTAGTGCGGCAAGCTAGGGAGAGCGCCCGACGGCACCCAGACAAGCGGGGTGAAGGAGCGGCGATATCGGGAGAGCGTTCAGAGGCACCTGGAGGCGCGCGGTGGTACCGCTGCGAGATCCCGAGAGCGCTCGGCGGCACTCGCCGGCGCACGGTGGTAGCGCGGCGAGCTCGGCAGAGCGCCCGGCGGCACCCCGAGGAGCGGGATGAGCGTGCGCCGGGACGACCGGAAGCACAGCGGCACCTGGAGGCGCACGGTGGTAGCGCGGCGAGCTCGGGAGAGCGCCCGGCCTCACCCAGACAAGCGGGGTGAAGGAGCGGCGATATCGGGAGAGCGCTCAGCGGCACTCGGAGGCGCACGGTGGTACCGCGACGAGATCCCGAGAGTGCTCGGCGGCACTCGCCGGTGCACGGTGGTAGCGCGGCGAGCTCGGCAGAGCGCCCGGCGGCACCCCGAGCACCGTGGTGAAGGAGCGGCGATATCGGGAGAGCGCTCGGCGGCACTCGGAGGCGCACGGTGGTACCGCGACGAGATCCCGAGAGTGCTCGGCGGCACTCGCCAGCGCACGGTGGTAGCGCGGCGAGCTCAGCAGAGCGTCCGGCGGTACCCCGAGGAGCGGGATGAGCGTGCGCCGGGACGACCGGAAGCACAGCGGCACCTGGAGGCGCACAGTGGTAGCGCGGCGAGCTCGGCAGAGCGCCCGGCGGCACCCCGAGCACCGTGGTGAAGGAGCGGTGATATCGGGAGAGCGCTCGGCCGCACTCCGAAGCGCGCGGTGGTACCGCGGCGAGATCCCGAGAGTGCTCGCTGGCACTCGCTGGCGCACGGTGGTAGTGCGGCGAGCTCGGCAGAGCGCTCAGCGGCACCCCGAGGAACGGGATGAGCGTGCGTCGGGTCGTCCGGATGCATAGCGGCTCCTGGAGGCGCACGGTGGTAGCGCGGCGAGCTCGGCAGAGCGCCCGGCGGCACCCCGAGGAGCGGGATGAGCGTGCGCCGGGACGACCGGAAGCACAGCGGCACCTGGAGGCGCACGGTGGTAGCGCGGCGAGCTCGGGAGAGCGCCCGACAGCACTCAGACAAGCGGGGTGAAGGAGCGGCGATATCGGGAGAGCGCTCGGCGACACCCCGAAGCACGGGGTGAAAGAGAGGCGATATCGGGAGAGCGCTCAGCGGCACCTGGAGGCGCGCGGTGGTAGCGCGGCGAGCTCGGCAGAGCGCCCGGTGGCACCCCGAGCACCGTGGTGAAGGAGCGGCGATATCGGGAGAGCGCTGGGCGGAACTCGGAGGCGCGCGGTGGTACCGCTGCAAGATCTCGAGGGCGCCGAGCGGCACTCGCATGCGCAGGGTGGAGAGCGACGAGCTCGCCAGAGAGCCCGGCGGCATCCCGAGGAGCGGGATGAGCGTGCGTCGGGTCGACCGGACGCACAGCGGCACCTGGAGGCGCACGGTGGTAGTGCGGCAAGCTCGGCAGAGCGCCCGGCCTCAACCAGACAAGCGGGGTCAACGAGTGGCGATACCGGGAGAGCGCTCAGCGGCACTCGTAGGCGCACGGTGGTAGCGCGGCGAGCTCGGCAGAGCGCCCGGCAGCACCCCGAGCACCGTGGTGAAGGAGCGGCGATATCGGGAGAGCGCTCGGCGGCACTCGGAGGCGCACGGTGGAACCGCGACGAGATCCCGAGAGTGCTCGGCGGCACTCGCCGACGCACGGTGGTACCACGACGAGATCCCGAGAGCGCTCGGCGGCACTCGCCGGCGCACGGTAGTGGTGCGGCGAGCTCGGCAGAGCGCCCGGCGGCAGCCCGAGCACCGTGGTGAAGGAGCGGCGATATCGGGAGAGTGCTCAGCGGCACTCGGAGGCGCACGGTGGTACCGCGACGAGATCCCGAGAGTGCTCGGCGGCACTCGCCGGCGCACGGTGGTGGTGCGGCGAGCTCGGCAGAGCGCCCGGTGGCACCCCGAGAACCATGGAGAAGGAGCGGCGATATCGGGAGAGCGCTCATCGCCACCCCGACGCGCGGGGTGAAGGAGCAGCGATATTGGCAGTCCGCTTGGCGACAACTCGACGCGCGGGGTGAACGAGCGGCGATACCAGGAGAGCACTCGGCGGCACTCGCCGGCGCACGATCGTAGAGCGGCGAGCCCGGCAGAGCGCCCGGCGGCACCCCGAGCACCGTGGTGAAGGAGCGGCGATATCGGGAGAGCGCTCGGCGACACCCCGAAGCACGGGGTGAAAGAGCGGCGATATCGGGAGAGCGCTCGGCAGCACTCGGAGGCGCACGGTGGTACTGCGACGAGATCCCGAGAGCGCTCGGCGGCACTCGGAGGCGCACGGTGGTAGCGCGGCGAGCTCGGCAGAGCGCCCGGCGGCACCCCGAGCACCGTGGTGAAGGAGCGGCGATATCGAGAGATCGCTCAGCGGCACTCAGAGGCGCGCGGTGGTACCGCTGCAAGATCTCGAGGGCGCCGAGCGGCACTCGCATGCACAGGGTGGAGAGCGACGAGCTCGGCAGAGCGCCCGGCGGCATCCCGAGGAGCGGGATGAGCGTGCGTCGGGTCGACCGGACGCACAGCGGCACGTGGAGGCGCACGGTGGTAGTGCGGCAAGCTAGGGAGAGCGCCCGACGGCACCCAGACAAGCGGGGTGAAGGAGCGGCGATATCGGGAGAGCGCTCAGCGGCACCTGGACGCGCGCGGTGGTAGTGCGGCAAGCTCGGCAGAGCGCCCGGCGGCAGCCCGAGCACCGTGGTGAAGGAGCAGCGATATCGGGAGACCGCTCAGCGGCACTCGCCGGCGCACGGTGGTACCGCGACGAGATCCCGAGAGTGCTCGGCGGCACTCGCCGGCGCACGGTGGTACCGCGACGAGATCCCGAGAGCGCTCGGCGGCACTCGCCGGCGCACGGTGGTGGTGCGGCGAGCTTGGCAGAGCGCCCGGCGGCACCCCGAGCACCGTGGTGAAGGAGCGGCGATATCGGGAGAGCGCTCAGCGGCACTCGGAGGCGCACGGTGGTACCGCGACGAGATCCCGAGAGTGCTCGGCGGCACTCGCCGGTGCACGGTTGTAGCGCGGCGAGCTCGGCAGAGCGCCCGGCGGCACCCCGAGCACCGTGGTGAAGGAGCGGCGATATCGGGAGAGCGCTCGGCGGCACTCGGAGGCGCACGGTGGTACCGCGACGAGATCCCGAGAGTGCTCGGCGGCACTCGCCAGCGCACGGTGGTAGCGCGGCGAGCTCGGCAGAGCGCCCGGCGGCTCCCCGAGGAGCGGGATGAGCGTGCGCCGGGACGACCGGAAGCACAGCGGCACCTGGAGGCGCACGGTGGTAGCGCGGCGAGCTTGGCAGAGCGCCCGGCGGCACCCCGAGCACCATGGTGAAGGAGCGGCGATATCGCGAGACCGCTCAGCGGCACTCGTCGGCGCACGGTGGTACCGCGACGAGATCCCGAGAGCGCTCGGCGGCACTCGCATGCACAGGGTGGAGCGCGACGAGCTCTGGAGAGCGTCCGGCGGTACCCCGAGGAGCGGGATGAGCGTGCGTCGGGTCGACCGGACGCACAGCGGCACTCGGAGGCACACGGTGGTAGTGCGGCAAGCTCGGAAGATCGCCCGTTCTCACCCAGACAAGCGGGGTAAAGGAGCGGCGATATCGGGAGACCGCTCAGCGGCACTCGGAGGCGCACGGTGGTACCGCGACGAGATCCCGAGAGCGCTCGGCGGCACTCGCCGGCGCACGGTGGTGGTGCGGCGAGCTCGGCAGAGCGCCCGGTGGCACCCCGAGAACCATGGAGAAGGAGCGGCGATATCGGGAGAGCGCTCATCGCCACCCCGACGCGTGGGGTGAAGGAGCAGCGATATTGGGAGTCCGCTTGGCGACAACTCGACGCGCGGGGTGAACGAGCGGCGATACCAGGAGAGCGCTCGGCGGCACTCGCCGGCGCACGATCGTAGAGCGGCGAGCTCGGCAGAGCGCCCGGCGGCACCCCGAGCACCGTGGTGAAGGAGCGGCGATATCGGGAGAGCGTTCGGCGGCACTCAGAGGCGCGCTGTGGTACCGCTGCGAGATCCCGAGAGCACCCAGCGGCACCCGCATGCACAGGGTGGAGCGCGACGAGCTCTGGAGAGCGTCCGGCGGTACCCCGAGGAGCGGGATGAGCGTGCGTCGGGTCGACCGGACGCACAGCGGCACTCCGAGGCGCACGGTGGTAGTGCGGCAAGCTCGGGAGAGCGCCCGTTCTCACCCAGACAAGCGGGGTGAAGGAGCGGCGATATCGGGAGAGCGCTCAGCGGCACTCGGAGGCACGCGGTGGTAGCGCGGCGAGCTCGGCAGAGCGCCCGGCAGCACCCTGAGCACCGTGGTGAAGGAGCGGCGATATCGGGAGAGCGCTCGGCGACACCCCGAAGCACGGGGTGAAAGAGCGGCGATATCGGGAGAGCGCTCGGCAGCACTCGGAGGCGCACGGTGGTACCGCGACGAGATCCCGAGAGCGCTCGGCGGCACTCGGAGGCGCACGGTGGTAGCGCGGCGAGCTCGGCAGAGCGCCCGGCGGCACCCCGAGCACCGTGGTGAAGGAGCGGCGATATCGAGAGATCGCTCGGCGGCACTCGGAGGCGCGCGGTGGTACCGCTGCAAGATCTCGAGGGCGCCGAGCGGCACTCGCATGCGCAGGGTGGAGAGCGACGAGCTCGGCAGAGCGCCCGGCGGCATCCCGAGGAGCGGGATGAGCGTGCGTCGGGTCGACCGGACGCACAGCGGCACGTGGAGGCGCACGGTGGTAGTGCGGCAAGCTAGGGAGAGCGCCCGACGGCACCCAGACAAGCGGGGTGAAGGAGCGGCGATATCGGGAGAGCGTTCAGAGGCACCTGGAGGCGCGCGGTGGTACCGCTGCGAGATCCCGAGAGCGCTCGGCGGCACTCGCCGGCGCACGGTGGTAGCGCGGCGAGCTCGGCAGAGCGCCCGGCGGCACCCCGAGGAGCGGGATGAGCGTGCGCCGGGACGACCGGAAGCACAGCGGCACCTGGAGGCGCACGGTGGTAGCGCGGCGAGCTCGGCAGAGCCCCCGGCCTCACCCAGACAAGCGGGGTGAAGGAGCAGCGATATCGGGAGAGCGCTCAGCGGCACCTGGAGGCGCGCGGTGGTAGTGCGGCAAGCTCGGCAGAGCGCCCGGCGGCAGCCCGAGCACCGTGGTGAAGGAGCGGCGATATCGGGAGACCGCTCAGCGGCACTCGCCGGCGCACGGTGGTACCGCGACGAGATCCCGAGAGTGCTCGGCGGCACTCGCCGGCGCACAGCGGTACCGCGACAAGATCCCGAGAGCGCTCGGCGGCACTCGCCGGCGCACGGTGGTGGTGCGGCGAGCTCGGCAGAGCGCCCGGCGGCAGCCCGAGCACCGTGGTGAAGGAGCGGCGATATTGGGAGAGCGCTCAGCAGCACTCGGAGGCGCACGGTGGTACCGCAACGAGATCCCGAGAGTGCTCGGCGGCACTTGGAGGCACACGGTGGTAGCGCGACGAGCTCGGCAGAGCGCCCGGCGGCACCCCGAGCACCGTGGTGAAGGAGCGGCGATATCGGGAGAGCGCTCGGCGGCACTCGGAGGCGCACGGTGGTACCGCGACGAGATCCCGAGAGTGCTCGGCGGCACTCGCCAGCGCACGGTGGTAGCGCGGGGAGCTCGGCAGAGCGCCCGGCGGCTCCCCGAGGAGCGGGATGAGCGTGCGCTGGGACGACCGGAAGCACAGCGGCACCTGGAGGCGCACGGTGGTAGCGCGGCGAGCTTGGCAGAGCGCCCGGCGGCACCCCGAGCACCGTGGTGAAGGAGCGGCGATATCGGGAGACCGCTCAGCAGCACTCGTCGGCGCACGGTGGTACCGCGACGAGATCCCGAGAGCGCTCGGCGGCACTCGCATGCACAGGGTGGAGCGCGACGAGCTCGGGAGAGCGTCCGGCGGTACCCCGAGGAGCGGGATGAGCGTGCGTCGGGTCGACCGGACGCACAGCGACACTCGGAGGCGCACGGTGGTAGTGCGGCAAGCTCGGGAGATCGCCTGTCCTCACCCAGACAAGCGGGGTGAAGGAGCGGCGATATCGGGAGAGCGCTCAGCGGCACTTTGAGGCGCGCGGTGGTAGCGCGGCGAGCTCGGCAGAGCGCCCGGCGGCACCCAGACAAGCGGGGTGAAGGAGCGGCGATATCGGGAGAGCGCTCGGCGACACCCCGAAGCACGGGGTGAAAGAGAGGCGATATCGGGAGAGCGCTCGGCGACACTCGGAGGCGCACGGTGGTACCGCGACGAGATCCCGAGAGCGCTCGGCGGCACCTGGAGGCGCACGGTGGTAGTGCGGCAAGCTAGGGAGAGCGCTTGACGGCACCCAGACAAGCGGGGTGAAGGAGCGGCGATATGGGGAGAGCGTTCAGAGGCACTCGGAGGCGCGCGGTGGTACCGCTGGGAGATCCCGAGAGCGCTCGGCGGCACTCGCCGGCGCACGGTGGTAGCGCGGCGAGCTCGGCAGAGGGCACGGCGGCACCCCGAGGAGCGGGATGAGCGTGCGCCGGGACGACCGAAAGCACAGCGGCACGTGGAGGCGCACGGTGGTAGTGCGGCGAGCTTGGCAGAGCGCCCGGCGGCACCCCGAGCACCGTGGTGAAGGAGCGGCGATATCGGGAGAGCGCTCAGCGGCACTCGGAGGCGCACGGTGGTACCGCGACGAGATCCCGAGAGTGCTCGGCGGCACTCGCCGGTGCACGGTGGTAGCGCGGCGAGCTCGGCAGAGCGCCCGGCGGCACCCCGAGCACCGTGGTGAAGGAGCGGCGATATCGGGAGAGCGCTCGGCGGCACTCGGAGGCGCACGGTGGTACCGCGACGAGATCCCGAGAGTGCTCGGCGGCACTCGCCAGCGCACGGTGGTAGCGCGGCGAGCTCGGCAGAGCGCCCGGCGGCTCCCCGAGGAGCGGGATGAGCGTGCGCCGGGACGACCGGAAGCACAGCGGCACCTGGAGGCGCACGGTGGTAGCGCGGCGAGCTTGGCAGAGCGCCCGGCGGCACCCCGAGCACCATGGTGAAGGAGCGGCGATATCGCGAGACCGCTCAGCGGCACTCGTCGGCGCACGGTGGTACCGCGACGAGATCCCGAGAGCGCTCGGCGGCACTCGCATGCACAGGGTGGAGCGCGACGAGCTCTGGAGAGCGTCCGGCGGTACCCCGAGGAGCGGGATGAGCGTGCGTCGGGTCGACCGGACGCACAGCGGCACTCGGAGGCACACGGTGGTAGTGCGGCAAGCTCGGAAGATCGCCCGTTCTCACCCAGACAAGCGGGGTAAAGGAGCGGCGATATCGGGAGACCGCTCAGCGGCACTCGGAGGCGCACGGTGGTACCGCGACGAGATCCCGAGAGCGCTCGGCGGCACTCGCCGGCGCACGGTGGTGGTGCGGCGAGCTCGGCAGAGCGCCCGGTGGCACCCCGAGAACCATGGAGAAGGAGCGGCGATATCGGGAGAGCGCTCATCGCCACCCCGACGCGTGGGGTGAAGGAGCAGCGATATTGGGAGTCCGCTTGGCGACAACTCGACGCGCGGGGTGAACGAGCGGCGATACCAGGAGAGCGCTCGGCGGCACTCGCCGGCGCACGATCGTAGAGCGGCGAGCTCGGCAGAGCGCCCGGCGGCACCCCGAGCACCGTGGTGAAGGAGCGGCGATATCGGGAGAGCGTTCGGCGGCACTCAGAGGCGCGCTGTGGTACCGCTGCGAGATCCCGAGAGCACCCAGCGGCACCCGCATGCACAGGGTGGAGCGCGACGAGCTCTGGAGAGCGTCCGGCGGTACCCCGAGGAGCGGGATGAGCGTGCGTCGGGTCGACCGGACGCACAGCGGCACTCCGAGGCGCACAGTGGTAGTGCGGCAAGCTCGGGAGAGCGCCCGTTCTCACCCAGACAAGCGGGGTGAAGGAGCGGCGATATCGGGAGAGCGCTCAGCGGCACTCGGAGGCACGCGGTGGTAGCGCGGCGAGCTCGGCAGAGCGCCCGGCAGCACCCTGAGCACCGTGGTGAAGGAGCGGCGATATCGGGAGAGCGCTCGGCGACACCCCGAAGCACGGGGTGAAAGAGCGGCGATATCGGGAGAGCGCTCGGCAGCACTCGGAGGCGCACGGTGGTACCGCGACGAGATCCCGAGAGCGCTCGGCGGCACTCGGAGGCGCACGGTGGTAGCGCGGCGAGCTCGGCAGAGCGCCCGGCGGCACCCCGAGCACCGTGGTGAAGGAGCGGCGATATCGAGAGATCGCTCGGCGGCACTCGGAGGCGCGCGGTGGTACCGCTGCAAGATCTCGAGGGCGCCGAGCGGCACTCGCATGCGCAGGGTGGAGAGCGACGAGCTCGGCAGAGCGCCCGGCGGCATCCCGAGGAGCGGGATGAGCGTGCGTCGGGTCGACCGGACGCACAGCGGCACGTGGAGGCGCACGGTGGTAGTGCGGCAAGCTAGGGAGAGCGCCCGACGGCACCCAGACAAGCGGGGTGAAGGAGCGGCGATATCGGGAGAGCGTTCAGAGGCACCTGGAGGCGCGCGGTGGTACCGCTGCGAGATCCCGAGAGCGCTCGGCGGCACTCGCCGGCGCACGGTGGTAGCGCGGCGAGCTCGGCAGAGCGCCCGGCGGCACCCCGAGGAGCGGGATGAGCGTGCGCCGGGACGACCGGAAGCACAGCGGCACCTGGAGGCGCACGGTGGTAGCGCGGCGAGCTCGGCAGAGCCCCCGGCCTCACCCAGACAAGCGGGGTGAAGGAGCAGCGATATCGGGAGAGCGCTCAGCGGCACCTGGAGGCGCGCGGTGGTAGTGCGGCAAGCTCGGCAGAGCGCCCGGCGGCAGCCCGAGCACCGTGGTGAAGGAGCGGCGATATCGGGAGACCGCTCAGCGGCACTCGCCGGCGCACGGTGGTACCGCGACGAGATCCCGAGAGTGCTCGGCGGCACTCGCCGGCGCACAGTGGTACCGCGACAAGATCCCGAGAGCGCTCGGCGGCACTCGCCGGCGCACGGTGGTGGTGCGGCGAGCTCGGCAGAGCGCCCGGCGGCAGCCCGAGGAGCGGGATGAGCGTGCGTCGGGTCGACCGGACACACAGCGGCACGTGGAGGCGCACGGTGGTAGTGCGGCAAGCTAGGGAGAGCGCCCGACGGCACCCAGACAAGCGGGGTGAAGGAGCGGCGATATCGGGAGAGCGCTCAGCGGCACTCGGAGGCGCACGGTGGTACCGCGACGAGATCCCGAGAGTGCTCGGCGGCACTCGCCGGTGCACGGTGGTAGCGCGGCGAGCTCGGCAGAGCGCCCGGCGGCACCCCGAGCACCGTGGTGAAGGAGCGGCGATATCGGGAGAGCGCTCGGCGGCACTCGGAGGCGCACGGTGGTACCGCGACGAGATCCCGAGAGTGCTCGGCGGCACTCGCCGGCGCACGGTGGTAGCGCGGCGAGCTCGGCAGAGCGCCCGGCGGCACCCCGAGCACCGTGGTGAAGGAGCGGCGATATCGGGAGAGCGCTCGGCGGCACTCGGAGGCGCACGGTGGTACCGCGACGAGATCCCGAGAGTGCTCGGCGGCACTCGCCAGCGCACGGTGGTAGCGCGGCGAGCTCGGCAGAGCGCCCGGCGGCTCCCCGAGGAGCGGGATGAGCGTGCGCCGGGACGACCGGAAGCACAGCGGCACCTGGAGGCGCACGGTGGTAGCGCGGCGAGCTTGGCAGAGCGCCCGGCGGCACCCCGAGCACCGTGGTGAAGGAGCGGCGATATCGCGAGACCGCTCAGCGGCACTCGTCGGCGCACGGTGGTACCGTGACGAGATCCCGAGAGCGCTCGGCGGCACTCGCATGCACAGGGTGGAGCGCGACGAGCTCTGGAGAGCGTCCGGCGGTACCCCGAGGAGCGGGATGAGCGTGCGTCGGGTCGACCGGACGCACAGCGGCACTCGGAGGCACACGGTGGTAGTGCGGCAAGCTCGGAAGATCGCCCGTTCTCACCCAGACAAGCGGGGTAAAGGAGCGGCAATATCGGGAGACCGCTCAGCGGCACTCGCCGGCGCACGGTGGTACCGCGACGAGATCCCGAGAGCGCTCGGCGGCACTCGCCGGCGCACGGTGGTGGTGCGGCGAGCTCGGCAGAGCGCCCGGTGGCACCCCGAGAACCATGGAGAAGGAGCGGCGATATCGGGAGAGCGCTCATCGCCACCCCGACGCGCGGGGTGAAGGAGCAGCGATATTGGGAGTCCGCTTGGCGACAACTCGACGCGCGGGGTGAACGAGCGGCGATACCAGGAGAGCGCTCGGCGGCACTCGCCGGCGCACGATCGTAGAGCGGCGAGCTCGGCAGAGCGCCCGGCGGCACCCCGAGCACCGTAGTGAAGGAGCGGCGATATCGGGAGAGCGTTCGGCGGCACTCAGAGGCGCGCTGTGGTACCGCTGCGAGATCCCGAGAGCACCCAGCGGCACCCGCATGCACAGGGTGGAGCGCGACGAGCTCTGGAGAGCGTCCGGCGGTACCCCGAGGAGCGGGATGAGCGTGCGTCGCGTCGACCGGACGCACAGCGGCACTCCGAAACGCACAGTGGTAGTGCGGCAAGCTCGGGAGAGCGCCCGTTCTCACCCAGACAAGCGGGGTGAAGGAGCGGCGATATCGGGAGAGCGCTCAGCGGCACTCGGAGGCACGCGGTGGTAGCGCGGCGAGCTCGGCAGAGCGCCCGGCAGCACCCTGAGCACCGTGGTGAAGGAGCGGCGATATCGGGAGAGCGCTCGGCGACACCCCGAAGCACGGGGTGAAAGAGCGGCGATATCGGGAGAGCGCTCGGCAGCACTCGGAGGCGCACGGTGGTACCGCGACGAGATCCCGAGAGCGCTCGGCGGCACTCGGAGGCGCACGGTGGTAGCGCGGCGAGCTCGGCAGAGCGCCCGGCGGCACCCCGAGCACCGTGGTGAAGGAGCGGCGATATCGAGAGATCGCTCGGCGGCACTCGGAGGCGCGCGGTGGTACCGCTGCAAGATCTCGAGGGCGCCGAGCGGCACTCGCATGCGCAGGGTGGAGAGCGACGAGCTCGGCAGAGCGCCCGGCGGCATCCCGAGGAGCGGGATGAGCGTGCGTCGGGTCGACCGGACGCACAGCGGCACGTGGAGGCGCACGGTGGTAGTGCGGCAAGCTAGGGAGAGCGCCCGACGGCACCCAGACAAGCGGGGTGAAGGAGCGGCGATATCGGGAGAGCGTTCAGAGGCACCTGGAGGCGCGCGGTGGTACCGCTGCGAGATCCCGAGAGCGCTCGGCGGCACTCGCCGGCGCACGGTGGTAGCGCGGCGAGCTCGGCAGAGCGCCCGGCGGCACCCCGAGGAGCGGGATGAGCGTGCGCCGGGACGACCGGAAGCACAGCGGCACCTGGAGGCGCACGGTGGTAGCGCGGCGAGCTCGGGAGAGCGCCCGGCCTCACCCAGACAAGCGGGGTGAAGGAGCGGCGATATCGGGAGAGCGCTCAGCGGCACTCGGAGGCGCACGGTGGTACCGCGACGAGATCCCGAGAGTGCTCGGCGGCACTCGCCGGTGCACGGTGGTAGCGCGGCGAGCTCGGCAGAGCGCCCGGCGTCACCCCGAGCACCGTGGTGAAGGAGCGGCGATATCGGGAGAGCGCTCGGCGGCACTCGGAGGCGCACGGTGGTACCGCGACGAGATCCCGAGAGTGCTCGGCGGCACTCGCCAGCGCACGGTGGTAGCGCGGCGAGCTCAGCAGAGCGTCCGGCGGTACCCCGAGGAGCGGGATGAGCGTGCGCCGGGACGACCGGAAGCACAGCGGCACCTGGAGGCGCACAGTGGTAGCGCGGCGAGCTCGGCAGAGCGCCCGGCGGCACCCCGAGCACCGTGGTGAAGGAGCGGTGATATCGGGAGAGCGCTCGGCCGCACTCCGAAGCGCGCGGTGGTACCGCGGCGAGATCCCGAGAGTGCTCGCTGGCACTCGCTGGCGCACGGTGGTAGTGCGGCGAGCTCGGCAGAGCGCTCAGCGGCACCCCGAGGAACGGGATGAGCGTGCGTCGGGTCGTCCGGATGCATAGCGGCTCCTGGAGGCGCACGGTGGTAGCGCGGCGAGCTCGGCAGAGCGCCCGGCGGCACCCCGAGGAGCGGGATGAGCGTGCGCCGGGACGACCGGAAGCACAGCGGCACCTGGAGGCGCACGGTGGTAGCGCGGCGAGCTCGGGAGAGCGCCCGACAGCACTCAGACAAGCGGGGTGAAGGAGCGGCGATATCGGGAGAGCGCTCGGCGACACCCCGAAGCACGGGGTGAAAGAGAGGCGATATCGGGAGAGCGCTCAGCGGCACCTGGAGGCGCGCGGTGGTAGCGCGGCGAGCTCGGCAGAGCGCCCGGTGGCACCCCGAGCACCGTGGTGAAGGAGCGGCGATATCGGGAGAGCGCTGGGCGGAACTCGGAGGCGCGCGGTGGTACCGCTGCAAGATCTCGAGGGCGCCGAGCGGCACTCGCATGCGCAGGGTGGAGAGCGACGAGCTCGCCAGAGAGCCCGGCGGCATCCCGAGGAGCGGGATGAGCGTGCGTCGGGTCGACCGGACGCACAGCGGCACCTGGAGGCGCACGGTGGTAGTGCGGCAAGCTCGGCAGAGCGCCCGGCCTCAACCAGACAAGCGGGGTCAACGAGTGGCGATACCGGGAGAGCGCTCAGCGGCACTCGTAGGCGCACGGTGGTAGCGCGGCGAGCTCGGCAGAGCGCCCGGCAGCACCCCGAGCACCGTGGTGAAGGAGCGGCGATATCGGGAGAGCGCTCGGCGGCACTCGGAGGCGCACGGTGGAACCGCGACGAGATCCCGAGAGTGCTCGGCGGCACTCGCCGACGCACGGTGGTACCACGACGAGATCCCGAGAGCGCTCGGCGGCACTCGCCGGCGCACGGTAGTGGTGCGGCGAGCTCGGCAGAGCGCCCGGCGGCAGCCCGAGCACCGTGGTGAAGGAGCGGCGATATCGGGAGAGTGCTCAGCGGCACTCGGAGGCGCACGGTGGTACCGCGACGAGATCCCGAGAGTGCTCGGCGGCACTCGCCGGCGCACGGTGGTGGTGCGGCGAGCTCGGCAGAGCGCCCGGTGGCACCCCGAGAACCATGGAGAAGGAGCGGCGATATCGGGAGAGCGCTCATCGCCACCTCGACGCGCGGGGTGAAGGAGCAGCGATATTGGGAGTCCGCTTGGCGACAACTCGACGCGCGGGGTGAACGAGCGGCGATACCAGGAGAGCACTCGGCGGCACTCGCCGGCGCACGATCGTAGAGCGGCGAGCCCGGCAGAGCGCCCGGCGGCACCCCGAGCACCGTGGTGAAGGAGCGGCGATATCGGGAGAGCGCTCGGCGACACCCCGAAGCACGGGGTGAAAGAGCGGCGATATCGGGAGAGCGCTCGGCAGCACTCGGAGGCGCACGGTGGTACTGCGACGAGATCCCGAGAGCGCTCGGCGGCACTCGGAGGCGCACGGTGGTAGCGCGGCGAGCTCGGCAGAGCGCCCGGCGGCACCCCGAGCACCGTGGTGAAGGAGCGGCGATATCGAGAGATCGCTCAGCGGCACTCAGAGGCGCGCGGTGGTACCGCTGCAAGATCTCGAGGGCGCCGAGCGGCACTCGCATGCACAGGGTGGAGAGCGACGAGCTCGGCAGAGCGCCCGGCGGCATCCCGAGGAGCGGGATGAGCGTGCGTCGGGTCGACCGGACGCACAGCGGCACGTGGAGGCGCACGGTGGTAGTGCGGCAAGCTAGGGAGAGCGCCCGACGGCACCCAGACAAGCGGGGTGAAGGAGCGGCGATATCGGGAGAGCGCTCAGCGGCACCTGGACGCGCGCGGTGGTAGTGCGGCAAGCTCGGCAGAGCGCCCGGCGGCAGCCCGAGCACCGTGGTGAAGGAGCAGCGATATCGGGAGACCGCTCAGCGGCACTCGCCGGCGCACGGTGGTACCGCGACGAGATCCCGAGAGTGCTCGGCGGCACTCGCCGGCGCACGGTGGTACCGCGACGAGATCCCGAGAGCGCTCGGCGGCACTCGCCGGCGCACGGTGGTGGTGCGGCGAGCTTGGCAGAGCGCCCGGCGGCACCCCGAGCACCGTGGTGAAGGAGCGGCGATATCGGGAGAGCGCTCAGCGGCACTCGGAGGCGCACGGTGGTACCGCGACGAGATCCCGAGAGTGCTCGGCGGCACTCGCCGGTGCACGGTTGTAGCGCGGCGAGCTCGGCAGAGCGCCCGGCGGCACCCCGAGCACCGTGGTGAAGGAGCGGCGATATCGGGAGAGCGCTCGGCGGCACTCGGAGGCGCACGGTGGTACCGCGACGAGATCCCGAGAGTGCTCGGCGGCACTCGCCAGCGCACGGTGGTAGCGCGGCGAGCTCGGCAGAGCGCCCGGCGGCTCCCCGAGGAGCGGGATGAGCGTGCGCCGGGACGACCGGAAGCACAGCGGCACCTGGAGGCGCACGGTGGTAGCGCGGCGAGCTTGGCAGAGCGCCCGGCGGCACCCCGAGCACCATGGTGAAGGAGCGGCGATATCGCGAGACCGCTCAGCGGCACTCGTCGGCGCACGGTGGTACCGCGACGAGATCCCGAGAGCGCTCGGCGGCACTCGCATGCACAGGGTGGAGCGCGACGAGCTCTGGAGAGCGTCCGGCGGTACCCCGAGGAGCGGGATGAGCGTGCGTCGGGTCGACCGGACGCACAGCGGCACTCGGAGGCACACGGTGGTAGTGCGGCAAGCTCGGAAGATCGCCCGTTCTCACCCAGACAAGCGGGGTAAAGGAGCGGCGATATCGGGAGACCGCTCAGCGGCACTCGGAGGCGCACGGTGGTACCGCGACGAGATCCCGAGAGCGCTCGGCGGCACTCGCCGGCGCACGGTGGTGGTGCGGCGAGCTCGGCAGAGCGCCCGGTGGCACCCCGAGAACCATGGAGAAGGAGCGGCGATATCGGGAGAGCGCTCATCGCCACCCCGACGCGTGGGGTGAAGGAGCAGCGATATTGGGAGTCCGCTTGGCGACAACTCGACGCGCGGGGTGAACGAGCGGCGATACCAGGAGAGCGCTCGGCGGCACTCGCCGGCGCACGATCGTAGAGCGGCGAGCTCGGCAGAGCGCCCGGCGGCACCCCGAGCACCGTGGTGAAGGAGCGGCGATATCGGGAGAGCGTTCGGCGGCACTCAGAGGCGCGCTGTGGTACCGCTGCGAGATCCCGAGAGCACCCAGCGGCACCCGCATGCACAGGGTGGAGCGCGACGAGCTCTGGAGAGCGTCCGGCGGTACCCCGAGGAGCGGGATGAGCGTGCGTCGGGTCGACCGGACGCACAGCGGCACTCCGAGGCGCACGGTGGTAGTGCGGCAAGCTCGGGAGAGCGCCCGTTCTCACCCAGACAAGCGGGGTGAAGGAGCGGCGATATCGGGAGAGCGCTCAGCGGCACTCGGAGGCACGCGGTGGTAGCGCGGCGAGCTCGGCAGAGCGCCCGGCAGCACCCTGAGCACCGTGGTGAAGGAGCGGCGATATCGGGAGAGCGCTCGGCGACACCCCGAAGCACGGGGTGAAAGAGCGGCGATATCGGGAGAGCGCTCGGCAGCACTCGGAGGCGCACGGTGGTACCGCGACGAGATCCCGAGAGCGCTCGGCGGCACTCGGAGGCGCACGGTGGTAGCGCGGCGAGCTCGGCAGAGCGCCCGGCGGCACCCCGAGCACCGTGGTGAAGGAGCGGCGATATCGAGAGATCGCTCGGCGGCACTCGGAGGCGCGCGGTGGTACCGCTGCAAGATCTCGAGGGCGCCGAGCGGCACTCGCATGCGCAGGGTGGAGAGCGACGAGCTCGGCAGAGCGCCCGGCGGCATCCCGAGGAGCGGGATGAGCGTGCGTCGGGTCGACCGGACGCACAGCGGCACGTGGAGGCGCACGGTGGTAGTGCGGCAAGCTAGGGAGAGCGCCCGACGGCACCCAGACAAGCGGGGTGAAGGAGCGGCGATATCGGGAGAGCGTTCAGAGGCACCTGGAGGCGCGCGGTGGTACCGCTGCGAGATCCCGAGAGCGCTCGGCGGCACTCGCCGGCGCACGGTGGTAGCGCGGCGAGCTCGGCAGAGCGCCCGGCGGCACCCCGAGGAGCGGGATGAGCGTGCGCCGGGACGACCGGAAGCACAGCGGCACCTGGAGGCGCACGGTGGTAGCGCGGCGAGCTCGGCAGAGCCCCCGGCCTCACCCAGACAAGCGGGGTGAAGGAGCAGCGATATCGGGAGAGCGCTCAGCGGCACCTGGAGGCGCGCGGTGGTAGTGCGGCAAGCTCGGCAGAGCGCCCGGCGGCAGCCCGAGCACCGTGGTGAAGGAGCGGCGATATCGGGAGACCGCTCAGCGGCACTCGCCGGCGCACGGTGGTACCGCGACGAGATCCCGAGAGTGCTCGGCGGCACTCGCCGGCGCACAGTGGTACCGCGACAAGATCCCGAGAGCGCTCGGCGGCACTCGCCGGCGCACGGTGGTGGTGCGGCGAGCTCGGCAGAGCGCCCGGCGGCAGCCCGAGCACCGTGGTGAAGGAGCGGCGATATTGGGAGAGCGCTCAGCAGCACTCGGAGGCGCACGGTGGTACCGCAACGAGATCCCGAGAGTGCTCGGCGGCACTTGGAGGCACACGGTGGTAGCGCGACGAGCTCGGCAGAGCGCCCGGCGGCACCCCGAGCACCGTGGTGAAGGAGCGGCGATATCGGGAGAGCGCTCGGCGGCACTCGGAGGCGCACGGTGGTACCGCGACGAGATCCCGAGAGTGCTCGGCGGCACTCGCCAGCGCACGGTGGTAGCGCGGGGAGCTCGGCAGAGCGCCCGGCGGCTCCCCGAGGAGCGGGATGAGCGTGCGCTGGGACGACCGGAAGCACAGCGGCACCTGGAGGCGCACGGTGGTAGCGCGGCGAGCTTGGCAGAGCGCCCGGCGGCACCCCGAGCACCGTGGTGAAGGAGCGGCGATATCGGGAGACCGCTCAGCAGCACTCGTCGGCGCACGGTGGTACCGCGACGAGATCCCGAGAGCGCTCGGCGGCACTCGCATGCACAGGGTGGAGCGCGACGAGCTCGGGAGAGCGTCCGGCGGTACCCCGAGGAGCGGGATGAGCGTGCGTCGGGTCGACCGGACGCACAGCGACACTCGGAGGCGCACGGTGGTAGTGCGGCAAGCTCGGGAGATCGCCTGTCCTCACCCAGACAAGCGGGGTGAAGGAGCGGCGATATCGGGAGAGCGCTCAGCGGCACTTTGAGGCGCGCGGTGGTAGCGCGGCGAGCTCGGCAGAGCGCCCGGCGGCACCCAGACAAGCGGGGTGAAGGAGCGGCGATATCGGGAGAGCGCTCGGCGACACCCCGAAGCACGGGGTGAAAGAGAGGCGATATCGGGAGAGCGCTCGGCGACACTCGGAGGCGCACGGTGGTACCGCGACGAGATCCCGAGAGCGCTCGGCGGCACCTGGAGGCGCACGGTGGTAGTGCGGCAAGCTAGGGAGAGCGCTTGACGGCACCCAGACAAGCGGGGTGAAGGAGCGGCGATATGGGGAGAGCGTTCAGAGGCACTCGGAGGCGCGCGGTGGTACCGCTGGGAGATCCCGAGAGCGCTCGGCGGCACTCGCCGGCGCACGGTGGTAGCGCGGCGAGCTCGGCAGAGGGCACGGCGGCACCCCGAGGAGCGGGATGAGCGTGCGCCGGGACGACCGAAAGCACAGCGGCACGTGGAGGCGCACGGTGGTAGTGCGGCGAGCTTGGCAGAGCGCCCGGCGGCACCCCGAGCACCGTGGTGAAGGAGCGGCGATATCGGGAGAGCGCTCAGCGGCACTCGGAGGCGCACGGTGGTACCGCGACGAGATCCCGAGAGTGCTCGGCGGCACTCGCCGGTGCACGGTGGTAGCGCGGCGAGCTCGGCAGAGCGCCCGGCGGCACCCCGAGCACCGTGGTGAAGGAGCGGCGATATCGGGAGAGCGCTCGGCGGCACTCGGAGGCGCACGGTGGTACCGCGACGAGATCCCGAGAGTGCTCGGCGGCACTCGCCAGCGCACGGTGGTAGCGCGGCGAGCTCGGCAGAGCGCCCGGCGGCTCCCCGAGGAGCGGGATGAGCGTGCGCCGGGACGACCGGAAGCACAGCGGCACCTGGAGGCGCACGGTGGTAGCGCGGCGAGCTTGGCAGAGCGCCCGGCGGCACCCCGAGCACCATGGTGAAGGAGCGGCGATATCGCGAGACCGCTCAGCGGCACTCGTCGGCGCACGGTGGTACCGCGACGAGATCCCGAGAGCGCTCGGCGGCACTCGCATGCACAGGGTGGAGCGCGACGAGCTCTGGAGAGCGTCCGGCGGTACCCCGAGGAGCGGGATGAGCGTGCGTCGGGTCGACCGGACGCACAGCGGCACTCGGAGGCACACGGTGGTAGTGCGGCAAGCTCGGAAGATCGCCCGTTCTCACCCAGACAAGCGGGGTAAAGGAGCGGCGATATCGGGAGACCGCTCAGCGGCACTCGGAGGCGCACGGTGGTACCGCGACGAGATCCCGAGAGCGCTCGGCGGCACTCGCCGGCGCACGGTGGTGGTGCGGCGAGCTCGGCAGAGCGCCCGGTGGCACCCCGAGAACCATGGAGAAGGAGCGGCGATATCGGGAGAGCGCTCATCGCCACCCCGACGCGTGGGGTGAAGGAGCAGCGATATTGGGAGTCCGCTTGGCGACAACTCGACGCGCGGGGTGAACGAGCGGCGATACCAGGAGAGCGCTCGGCGGCACTCGCCGGCGCACGATCGTAGAGCGGCGAGCTCGGCAGAGCGCCCGGCGGCACCCCGAGCACCGTGGTGAAGGAGCGGCGATATCGGGAGAGCGTTCGGCGGCACTCAGAGGCGCGCTGTGGTACCGCTGCGAGATCCCGAGAGCACCCAGCGGCACCCGCATGCACAGGGTGGAGCGCGACGAGCTCTGGAGAGCGTCCGGCGGTACCCCGAGGAGCGGGATGAGCGTGCGTCGGGTCGACCGGACGCACAGCGGCACTCCGAGGCGCACAGTGGTAGTGCGGCAAGCTCGGGAGAGCGCCCGTTCTCACCCAGACAAGCGGGGTGAAGGAGCGGCGATATCGGGAGAGCGCTCAGCGGCACTCGGAGGCACGCGGTGGTAGCGCGGCGAGCTCGGCAGAGCGCCCGGCAGCACCCTGAGCACCGTGGTGAAGGAGCGGCGATATCGGGAGAGCGCTCGGCGACACCCCGAAGCACGGGGTGAAAGAGCGGCGATATCGGGAGAGCGCTCGGCAGCACTCGGAGGCGCACGGTGGTACCGCGACGAGATCCCGAGAGCGCTCGGCGGCACTCGGAGGCGCACGGTGGTAGCGCGGCGAGCTCGGCAGAGCGCCCGGCGGCACCCCGAGCACCGTGGTGAAGGAGCGGCGATATCGAGAGATCGCTCGGCGGCACTCGGAGGCGCGCGGTGGTACCGCTGCAAGATCTCGAGGGCGCCGAGCGGCACTCGCATGCGCAGGGTGGAGAGCGACGAGCTCGGCAGAGCGCCCGGCGGCATCCCGAGGAGCGGGATGAGCGTGCGTCGGGTCGACCGGACGCACAGCGGCACGTGGAGGCGCACGGTGGTAGTGCGGCAAGCTAGGGAGAGCGCCCGACGGCACCCAGACAAGCGGGGTGAAGGAGCGGCGATATCGGGAGAGCGTTCAGAGGCACCTGGAGGCGCGCGGTGGTACCGCTGCGAGATCCCGAGAGCGCTCGGCGGCACTCGCCGGCGCACGGTGGTAGCGCGGCGAGCTCGGCAGAGCGCCCGGCGGCACCCCGAGGAGCGGGATGAGCGTGCGCCGGGACGACCGGAAGCACAGCGGCACCTGGAGGCGCACGGTGGTAGCGCGGCGAGCTCGGCAGAGCCCCCGGCCTCACCCAGACAAGCGGGGTGAAGGAGCAGCGATATCGGGAGAGCGCTCAGCGGCACCTGGAGGCGCGCGGTGGTAGTGCGGCAAGCTCGGCAGAGCGCCCGGCGGCAGCCCGAGCACCGTGGTGAAGGAGCGGCGATATCGGGAGACCGCTCAGCGGCACTCGCCGGCGCACGGTGGTACCGCGACGAGATCCCGAGAGTGCTCGGCGGCACTCGCCGGCGCACAGTGGTACCGCGACAAGATCCCGAGAGCGCTCGGCGGCACTCGCCGGCGCACGGTGGTGGTGCGGCGAGCTCGGCAGAGCGCCCGGCGGCAGCCCGAGCACCGTGGTGAAGGAGCGGCGATATTGGGAGAGCGCTCAGCAGCACTCGGAGGCGCACGGTGGTACCGCAACGAGATCCCGAGAGTGCTCGGCGGCACTTGGAGGCACACGGTGGTAGCGCGACGAGCTCGGCAGAGCGCCCGGCGGCACCCCGAGCACCGTGGTGAAGGAGCGGCGATATCGGGAGAGCGCTCGGCGGCACTCGGAGGCGCACGGTGGTACCGCGACGAGATCCCGAGAGTGCTCGGCGGCACTCGCCAGCGCACGGTGGTAGCGCGGGGAGCTCGGCAGAGCGCCCGGCGGCTCCCCGAGGAGCGGGATGAGCGTGCGCTGGGACGACCGGAAGCACAGCGGCACCTGGAGGCGCACGGTGGTAGCGCGGCGAGCTTGGCAGAGCGCCCGGCGGCACCCCGAGCACCGTGGTGAAGGAGCGGCGATATCGGGAGACCGCTCAGCAGCACTCGTCGGCGCACGGTGGTACCGCGACGAGATCCCGAGAGCGCTCGGCGGCACTCGCATGCACAGGGTGGAGCGCGACGAGCTCGGGAGAGCGTCCGGCGGTACCCCGAGGAGCGGGATGAGCGTGCGTCGGGTCGACCGGACGCACAGCGACACTCGGAGGCGCACGGTGGTAGTGCGGCAAGCTCGGGAGATCGCCTGTCCTCACCCAGACAAGCGGGGTGAAGGAGCGGCGATATCGGGAGAGCGCTCAGCGGCACTTTGAGGCGCGCGGTGGTAGCGCGGCGAGCTCGGCAGAGCGCCCGGCGGCACCCAGACAAGCGGGGTGAAGGAGCGGCGATATCGGGAGAGCGCTCGGCGACACCCCGAAGCACGGGGTGAAAGAGAGGCGATATCGGGAGAGCGCTCGGCGACACTCGGAGGCGCACGGTGGTACCGCGACGAGATCCCGAGAGCGCTCGGCGGCACCTGGAGGCGCACGGTGGTAGTGCGGCAAGCTAGGGAGAGCGCTTGACGGCACCCAGACAAGCGGGGTGAAGGAGCGGCGATATGGGGAGAGCGTTCAGAGGCACTCGGAGGCGCGCGGTGGTACCGCTGGGAGATCCCGAGAGCGCTCGGCGGCACTCGCCGGCGCACGGTGGTAGCGCGGCGAGCTCGGCAGAGGGCACGGCGGCACCCCGAGGAGCGGGATGAGCGTGCGCCGGGACGACCGGAAGCACAGCGGCACGTGGAGGCGCACGGTGGTAGCGCGGCGAGCTTGGCAGAGCGCCCGGCGGCACCCCGAGCACCGTGGTGAAGGAGCGGCGATATCGGGAGAGCGCTCAGCGGCACTCGGAGGCGCACGGTGGTACCGCGACGAGATCCCGAGAGTGCTCGGCGGCACTCGCCGGCGCACGGTGGTAGCGCGGTGAGCTCGGCAGAGCGCCCGGCGGCACCCCGAGCACCGTGGTGAAGGAGCGGCGATATCGGGAGAGCGCTCGGCGGCACTCGGAGGCGCACGGTGGTACTGCGACGAGATCCCGAGAGTGCTCGGCGGCACTCGCCAGCGCACGGTGGTAGCGCGGTGAGCTCGGCAGAGCGCCCGGCGGCTCCCCGAGGAGCGGGATGAGCGTGCGCCGGGACGACCGGAAGCACAGCGGCACCTGGAGGCGCACGGTGGTAGCGCGGCGAGCTTGGCAGAGCGCCCGGCGGCACCCCGAGCACCGTGGTGAAGGAGCGGCGATATCGGGAGACCGATCAGCGGCACTCGCCGGCGCACGGTGGTACCGCGACGAGATCCCGAGAGCGCTCGGCGGCACTCGCATGCACAGGGTGGAGCGCGACGAGCTCTGGAGAGCGTCCGGCGGTACCCCGAGGAGCGGGATGAGCGTGCGTCGGGTCGACCGGACGCACAGCGGCACTCGGAGGCACACGGTGGTAGTGCGGCAAGCTTGGAAGATCGCCCGTTCTCACCCAGACAAGCGGGGTGAAGGAGCGGCGATATCGGGAGAGCGCTCAGCGGCACTCGGAGGCGCGCGGTGGTAGCGCGGCTAGCTCGGCAGAGCGCCCGGCGGCACCGCGAGCACTGTGGTGAAGGAGCGGCGATACCAGGAGAGCGCTCGGCGGCACTCGCCGGCGCACGATCGTAGAGCGGCGAGATCGGCAGAGCGCTCGGCGACA